>NW_018408638.1:557483-595717 GCF_002113885.1 Mizuhopecten yessoensis
CTAAATAAACCAACTCCAAACAAGTACAGCCACTAAATAAACCAACTCCAAACAAGTACAGCCCCTAAATAAATAAACCAACTCCAAACAAGTACAGTCACTAAATAAACCAACTCCAAACAAGTACAGCCACTAAATAAACCAACTCCAAACAAGTACAGCCCCTAAATAAACCAACTCCAAACAAGTACAACCCCTAAATAAATAAACCAACTCCAAACAAGTACAGCCCCTAAATAAACAAACTCCAAACAAGTACAGCCACTAAATAAACCAACTCCAAACAAGTACAACCCCTAAATAATTAACTCCAAACAAGTACAGCCCCTAAATAAATAAACCAACTCCAAACAAGTACAACCCCTAAATAAATAAACCAACTCCAAACAAGTACAGCCCCTAAATAAACAAACTCCAAACAAGTACAGCCACTAAATAAACCAACTCCAAACAAGTACAACCCCTAAATAATTAACTCCAAACAAGTACAGCCCCTAAATAAATAAACCAACTACAAACAAGTACAGCCCCTAAATAAATAAACCAACTCCAAACAAGTACAGCCCCTAAATAAACCAACTCCAATCAAGTACAGCCACTAAATAAACCAACTTCAAAACAAGTACAGCCCCTATATAAACCAACCCCAAACTCTTTATTAACAAGAGGCCCAGAGGGCCTGTATCGCTCACCTTGATAATAAAGCAACCATGGGAAACTATTCTTATTACAAACAATCCCTCCAATGGCACAGAAGAAGTATTTTAAAGAACTAAACCTAAAATTCCCCTTTTGAGCCCCGCAACTCTGAATCAATCATTTATACAAAATTAAGACCCCTTTGCCCAAAGATGCTCCAGGCCAAATTCGGATAAAATCCCTCAAATGGTACATAAGTTGAAGGATTTTGAAGATTTAAACCTCAAATTTCCCTATTGTGCCCCGCTCCTTGCACCCAAAGGGGCCACATCCACCGTTTATACAAGATCAAGTCCTTTTTGCCCAAGGATGCTCTAGACCAAATTGGGATAAAATCCCTCAATCCCTATGGTAGAAAAAGGATTTTAAAGGTTTTACCTCTATTTCCCCTATTGGACCCGGCCCCTTTGCACCCTGGGGGCAACACCCACCGTTTATACAAAATTGAGTGCCCTTGGCCCAAGGATGCTTCAGACAAAATTGGGATGAAATCCCTTTATCCCTACTGAAGAAGAAGGATTTAAAAGGTTTTAACTCTATTTCCTCTATTGGGCCCCGCTTCTCGGCCCCCAGGGGGGGGGGGGGCCACACCCATCGCTTATACAAAATTGAGTCTCCTTGGCCTAAGGATGCTCCAGACCAAATTAAGTCAAAATCTACTGGGTCGTTCCATCCAGGTCTAGTTTTAAAGGAAAAGTTGACGGACGGATGGATGGACGGACGGACGATGGACGCTGCGGTACGGCATAATCTCACCAAGGTCCTTCGGACCAGGTGAGCTAAAAATAGAACCAAGAACATGTTTGTGTCAGTCTTTCTATTAAACAATTAACCATCATACTGTGGCATCGGACTTGGATTCCTGAATATTTTCCACTTGAGTAGGTCTCCTAACAAAAATGATAATCAAAACAAGAGGCCCAGAGGGCCTGTATCGCTCACCTGGTTATTTTGTTACATGAAACTGACATATATCGGTAACTTCAGACCAAATTTGGTAACTAGAACACAAGACATTTTAACATCTCTTAAACACTTCTCAAGATATTGTTGTTTGAAATTTGAAATTGTAATTTTAAAGCTTTTAACCCACGTTGACGTTCGACTCCGGCTAGCACATAAAGTTGACATTTGACCTCATTACTGTAATTAAGAAAAAGATTCCGACTGCTGGTCTACATAACATACCGTAGTATCATGACTCTAGACCAAATGCTTCTTAGGATATCGTCGTTTGAATGTTTTTTTTACATTTTTGAGCCCTGTGACCTTGAAAGTAGGTCAAGGTCATGTTAATGAGGATACTTTCTAGCACTCCATCCCAGGTACCTACTGGCCAAATATATATTTATATATATATCTTAACCCTAGGTCCTCCAGTTCTTCAGAAGAAGTTGTTTAAAAGAAAAAGTTGACGGACGGACGTTGAACGACAGATGGACGCCGCAGTACGGCATAAGCTCACATGGCCCTTCGGCCGGGCCAGGTGAGCTAAAAATTGTATGCACATCTTCGAATATATTTGAAAGCTACTGAGTTTCAAACAATCATCAGTGTTAAGAATGTGTATGTCGATCCTTAAATAACACATAAATCCTGTTATAGAGCTTAGGGAACTACATGTACTGATGTTGGTGGACACATGTAATTTCTGAAAGAAATCTTTAATCTTGACCAGATCAGTCTTAGTCAAAAGACCTTTAAAATCAGACAGAAATCTACAATGGTTTTGTCCTGAAAACAGGATCTTTAAAGCCTTACCTGTTAATTAAGTTAAAATTACACCAAAAGACCTTTCTTTAATTAAATATCTATCAATATCTACCGATATTTTATAATAAGACATAAATGTACTTCAGTGTTGTCTTGAATAAAAGGAACAGGTTGTTACGTATGAATTATTACAATACCAATTTATGTTTCTATCGTTGTAGATACAGATATTAACATACATGTAGAACCCTAGTGTTGTCCTGAATAAAAAGAACAGGTTGTTACATTTGAAATATTACTATTAATTCATGTTATAACCATTATAGATATTAACTGTATATCCACATGAACATGTAAAATATACCTTACATACACCTCTGATGTCACAAGTTTATACTTTTGATTATATAATACATCACGGTACACAGAAATTATGCAAGAGTAAACCTAGTACTGTAATAGCTGCGTCGGGACCCGTAGATTTTAGGCCCGATCATTTCTTTATTTTTTTTTTATTTTTTTCATTATCGGATCATATGTAGATGACCCGAGATCATTTTTTATTATTATTTTTATTTGAACCATAAATGGTCCAATAAAAAAAAAAAAAAAAAAAAAAAAAACGATCGGGCCTAGAAGCTACGGTTTCCACAACTAATACTGTAATAGCTGAGTATCTCTTTGTTACACAACATAATAATATACAACATGCGAGTCCTAGTGCATGCATACCAATCTTGAAATCTTCTACATAGATAAACAGCTGGTTACATTAGACCGAGGAAAGCTACTAATAGTCTGAATCATTAGATTGTTACACTGATTACTGTATGACTCATTATAATTAGAGTACCTGTTGTTGGTTATAATTATCTGTTACACTCTTTGTCTGAAGCTCCTTACCATGTAATATGAGGATTTCTGTCTGCAGCAGAATAACTACCTATAATGCTACCTGTGTAAAGTCCTGTATCCCACCTGTTTACAATGACACATCTGTTTATAACATTGCATCCTGTTTTAAAGTAAGAGTCCAAAGTCCATAAACATTAATCTAACCCTCCTGTAGCCCATATATATGTTACCTTATGTATGGACAGAAACTAACTTTGTAAATAGAGTGTATCTTAATGTCAATCACACAATATGTGAATAGCATATATATAATTCAATTAAGAAAAGTTAAACACAAAATTTCTTGTTTTGTTCAGCATGCGCAGTCTGTAGTGGGTGACCATGTACAATGTACCTATCAGCTATTTAACAGAAATCAGGACAATCCCTATTACTTGATTGTCATCTTGCATTTTGTTTGTCAAAGTATTTTAAAAATTTGCAATCACAGACCATGCCCTGCAGCCAAATTATGTTATTGACTGGGATAACTCCAAAGTATTGGACAGAGAGAGCAATTTATTTTAATTCAAGGGGCAGATATAGGAAGCCATCTGGGTATTACGCAGTTGGCATTTCTGAATTGAGATGAAGGGGCTCAGAGACTCTCACACATCTATGATCAGATTATTAGGTGAAATACCTGAGGCATAAGTCAAATAAACACACCACATCTATAAACAATTTTCATAAAATAAATAACTGTTTCCAATAACACATGTACAGTAACATCTTTTTAGCAATTTTTTATCCCCCTAACCATAGATAAAATAATATAACCCATTAATTTCTACTTTACATTTGAATGAGGGCAAATTCAACAGGGGATGACAATAATACTGGGGTACATGTATATATGGTATTAAACATTATAGCAGTGCCTGTAAGTTATGGGGTACATGTATATATGGTATTAAACATTATAGCAGTGCCTGTAAGTTATGGGGTACATGTATATATGGTATTAAACATTATAGCAGTGCCTGTAAGTTATGGGGTACATGTATATATGGTATTAAACATTATAGCAGTGCCTGTAAGTTATGGGGTACATGTATATATGGTATTAAACATTATAGCAGTGCCTGTAAGTTATGGGGTACATGTATATATGGTATTAAACATTATAGCAGTGCCTGTAAGTTATGGGGTACATGTATATATGGTATTAAACATTATAGCAGTGCCTGTAAGTTATGGGGTACATGTATATATGGTATTAAACATTATAGCAGTGCCTGTAAGTTATGGGGTACATGTATATATGGTATTAAACATTATAGCAGTGCCTGTAAGTTATGGGGTACATGTATATATGGTATTAAACATTATAGCAGTGCCTGTAAGTTATGGGGTACATGTATATATGGTATTAAACATTATAGCAGTGCCTGTAAGTTATGGGGTACATGTATATATGGTATTAAACATTATAGCAGTGCCTGTAAGTTATGGGGTACATGTATATATGGTATTAAACATTATAGCAGTGCCTGTAAGTTATGGGGTACATGTATATATGGTATTAAACATTATAGCAGTGCCTGTAAGTTATGGGGTACATGTATATATGGTATTAAACATTATAGCAGTGCCTGTAAGTTATGGGGTACATGTATATATGGTATTAAACATTATAGCAGTGCCTGTAAGTTATGGGGTACATGTATATATGGTATTAAACATTATAGCAGTGCCTGTAAGTTATGGGGTACATGTATATATGGTATTAAACATTATAGCAGTGCCTGTAAGTTATGGGGTACATGTATATATGGTATTAAACATTATAGCAGTGCCTGTAAGTTATGGGGTACATGTATATATGGTATTAAACATTATAGCAGTGCCTGTAAGTTATGGGGTACATGTATATATGGTATTAAACATTATAGCAGTGCCTGTAAGTTATGGGGTACATGTATATATGGTATTAAACATTATAGCAGTGCCTGTAAGTTATGGGGTACATGTATATATGGTATTAAACATTATAGCAGTGCCTGTAAGTTATGGGGTACATGTATATATGGTATTAAACATTATAGCAGTGCCTGTAAGTTATGGGGTACATGTATATATGGTATTAAACATTATAGCAGTGCCTGTAAGTTATGGNCCGGCCGGCCGGCCGGCCGGACAGACGACGGACGGACGGACGACGGACGCCGCGCCACGGCATAAGCTCACTTGGCACTTCGTGCCAGGTGAGCTAATAACACATNAAGTATGGGGAACATGTATATATGGTTACATTAGCAGTACCTGTAAGTATGGGGTACATGTATATATGGTTACATTAGCAGTGCCTGTAAGTATATGTTGGTGAATTTAACATCAGGTGATATTATTTAAAAGGACCGAAGGGAAGCCCTGACAAAAATATTACTTTTTACTTGATAAATAGAAAGATTGCTATCTTTCCTTGAAATCATTTCCATTTTAAGAGTGCATTACCTAAATGTGCGTAACTTGTTTTCTACGTCTGTGTATATACATGTAATTCATAGTACTGATCATGATGACACCATCCAATTCTTTATACATGTCTATAAATGTGTAAGTATTTATAAATGTCTTATTTGTAAGATATTACAGTAATCACAGATTTTAAATTTCTCTACTTCTATACTGTATATGTAAATTAACCACTTTAAAAAAAACAATTCTGATCTGAAATGAATTATTTATAAACAAGCATTAGAGCAGATTAGTATAGTATGTTCACCTGTTATCGGTATTGATCACAGCTTTACTGTTAGTCCAATCAATTAATCCTGAAATAACACTGCACCCTGAACTCTGGATCACTAGGTTATACGTACATTGTACTGTTTCTATAACATATCATGGTACTGCAGTCAAACCCTGGAGCATATAACCAAAACTTTGTGTATGAACTTGTATTTACACTATAAATGTATACAAGTCTTTATTATCGTATGTATCAGTGTCACCTATATACAACTCGACAAAGAAGTGTAAGAAATCCTACTGCGGATAATGTTCTCTTACAATATGTATCAGCTTTTGATTGTCCTATTTACACATTACGTAAATCCTGTCGAAGAGGTGCAATATATATGTAAAGCAGATATTGTGGTGATTCTGTAATAATAAATGCATGGGTTAGCAACAACACTGCAGTATTTGCATAATTGCATAATCTGTGCAGATGTGTGTGTGTTTTTACATATATACAAACCAAAGTATCCATTAACTATTTATTAAACCTTTAGAAATCTGTGCTATTCTTATTGATAAAGTGACACATATCTAATGTACAGACATTACATACTCGTATACTTTATTTAACGAGACTGGGACAACTGACTATATATAGCTACCAGCCAACAAAAACACTGCTTGTGACATGCTTTAAATGTGTTTCCAGAAATTATGTTTGATATGCTGATATAAAATACAATTAAAAACGTTATTTTATTGCAGAATGTCTCAATATGGAAGGTTCAAGTGTGATCCTGTTGCACATGGTTTGCCGTCATAGGAAGTACATGCCCTCTTCCCTATGTAACCCTTCCTACTTCTGACCAAAAGGTACACATTGGTATTCAGTTATGTACCAGAATATATGGAAACGAAAGCCCAAAAAATGGGTCTGAACAAACAACAAAAGCTCAACAAACTAATACATTTCAGATAAATATATCCAATGGCAGTTTGTGCAACGAGAACAATAAAAGTAACTTTTGGGATGATCCATGCCATGGTTTTTGCCAAGACGTAAACATTGAAATAATTTCAACACATCCAAATACATTTACAACACAAAGACCAAAATTTACTACTATAATTAAACACCAGTGTTTAAGCAATAATCCCTTTGACAGGTTTTCAGAATTTATCTTTGGATATAACACTTAAGGAGTTATTAAATGTGTAGTATTTGTAATGGTATTAAAAAGAAATTTGATTATGAAGAAACAGGGCCGTAAGAAGGGAAGGGAAGAGGAACTTCTACCACATGACCAGTTTACCTAGTCTGGAGTCTTTTAAGAAGGAATACCTGCAGTAACTTTTTTAAATTGACGAAAAGTTTATAGTTTAACTTGTCAAGATCTGCACATTATATTTATACTGAATATGTCACTGTATGTATCCTGTCCATTGTAAATTGTGTATCACAGGGCAATATTGTAAATTAGATGGTAATCTAAAAATGCAGGAGTATCCACATAGGTACATAAGATCTTTACCAATGCATTACCAAAAGAACAACCTTTAGAATATCAACCTGTGTATGAGCAGATAAACATAGTAGATTATAACATATGTACGTACTGACTGAACTTTGGACCTATATAGCTAGTGCTTAGTGCACATGTACCAGTGTACAAAAACAATCTCCCTTATCCTGTGACAAATATACGAGTATGGCATGTTTATAGAGACATTTTTATATACATAAATTATTCTTTTCAAAAAAATGTATTCAATTCCAGTTTCCTGTTACAGGACCTCCTTAAAATCAAGTGTCCTTTGCATTCTGGTCACAAGTTCCTATGTAACTGAAAAATGTTTCATTTTGGAAGAGAAAAATAAATTAATTTTCCTACAGCACAAATATTACAATCTAGAGGCCCATGATATCTTTAGGCATACAATTACAGACCTTGGGTTGAGATCTATAGGCATACAGTTTCAGGCCATTGGTGGAGATCTTAAGGCATACGGTTATAGACCATGGGTTGAGATCTTTAGGCATACAGTTTCAGGCCATGGGCCGAGATCTTTAGTCATACAGTTACAGGCCAAGGATTGAGATATTAAGGCATTCAGTTTCAGGCCACATGTTAGGATTTTTAGACATACAGATACAGGCCATTGGTTGAGATTTTAAGGCATACAGTTTCAGGCCATGGGTTGAGATATTAAGGCATACAGCTACATGCCACAGTATGAGATCTTTAGGCATACAGATACAGGCCATGGGTTGAGATTTTTAGACATACAGTTACAGGCCATTGGTTGAGATCATCAGGCAAACAGTTACAGGCCATGGGTTGAGATATTTAGGCACACAGGTACAGGCTACAGGTTGAGATCTTGAGGCATTCGGTTTCAGGCCACATGTTAGGATTTTTAGACATACAGATACAGGCCACTGGTTGAGATCTTAAGGCATACAGATACAGACCATGGGTTGAGATCGTAAGGCATACAGTACTGTTATAACAGGCCATGGGTTGAGATCTTTAGGCATACAGTTACAGGCCAAAGTATGAGATCTTTAGGCATACAGATACAGGCCATGGGTTGAGATCATCAGGCACACAGTTACAGGCCATGGGTTGAGATATTTAGGCACACAGGTACAGGCTACAGGTTGAGATCTTGAGGCATTCGGTTTCAGGCCACATGTTAGGATTTTTAGACATACAGATACAGGCCACTGGTTGAGATCTTAAGGCATACAGTTACTTATAGGCCAAAGGTTGAGATCTTTAGGCATACAGATACAGGCCATGTGTTGAGATCTTAAGGCATACAGTACTGTTATTACAGGCCATGGGTTGAGATCTTTAGGCATACAGTTAAAGGCCACGGTCAAGAGGTCAAGTAAGGACTAAAATATACGGTACTCCCCTTTTCTAAACCATTGTCTTTAATCCCGTCTGATGATTCCAGATTAATCTAGAGACATATGTACTCCTTCTATCTATTCAGTCGTTCTGTCTATATAAAACTTTTGTTCTATGCAGGTACCCGTGACTTTGAATAGTGGAATGCAGGTACAAAATATACTGAAATTTGGTTTTGTGCCTCAATTTAAAATTATTTTTTGTTTACTATATCTTGCGAATATCTCATATAGTCTTTTACCTATAAATGCAAAACTTTGTATGTGAGTACCTCTTGGATGGTGAAATACCATGCATTGAAATCAGCTATTGATTTAATTTGTGCGAAAATATTACAGAGTTATGGCCCTTTGTTCTTCCAAAGATTTAATTACTAAAAACTCAGAAAAAAACATATCTCAATACATTGAGAATTTAGTTGTGATACTTTCACCTGGGGTTTTAAACCTTGACTGACTTCATTATTTTTATATTTGTTTTAAACATTTTATTTTTCATTCTCTTATAATTAGTTTATATAATTTTTGTCGGTATTCCTACTGAATATTCTCTGAAGTATAGTCTTTAATTTCTCCGAAATGTTTTTTAAAATATTTTGAACATAATGATATTGAACAGAATAGAAAATAATTAACTCCCCTCCATATTTTTCCAAATATGTTAATTCTTATCAGGAAAATAAGGAAACTGCTGAAATATGTGCATTTTTAGAAGAAACCATTAACACTAAACCTATTCTTAGTATTGATCAATGGTATCACGGAATTATAATGGTACAGGTGAAATCTGGTAATCTGTAATCTGGTAATAGGACATGAATCTACAATGCAACATAACAGTCTACATTTATGTAACTATAAAGAGAAATATAAACAGATTTATAATTTACAAGTGAAATAGATTATACAGATGAAGGTGCAGAAGATTGCATTGTTTCCAATATTGGAATACTTACATGCTATGTAATAACGGTTGGCCTGACATCTGACTTGTTGATCATACATTCGTTCTATATTATATGTTATTTGTATATTGGCTTACCGTGAACACGTGCAGACGACGTGTTCCGTTGCTTCAAGATCCTAACCTCCTAAATGGAAAAAAATGCACATTGACGCATACTTACTTTATACAAAGCTGTCCTGGATAATGAAAACGCGAACTAGTCTGCACCAACTGAACTGATGGTCACACTAATCTGTATGTCTGGGTGATGCTGAGGGAGACACGGCTACGAAACTAAACTCGAACGAAACCGGAAGTGATTTTGGAAAATAAACATGGACGACACGGACAGAAGCAGGTGCCCGCCGGATAATGTTTACAGTTAAAATGCTATATTTTGCTCGTCAATTGGGCTTATGTTATAGGTAAGGAACATTCAAAGCTAATAGGTTTTCTTTATAGACACTTTGCTTTGGTTAAAACGTTCCGTGTTCGCAGAAATTGCGTTAAAACTCACTTATTATGTTTTTTAGTAAAGGCGAATAAACGTTTTAAATTTCTCTTGATCAATGCATAAAAATCAGGTATTTAAAGACACCAGCCCATTAAACGTTTCAGCAGATAGTAAATATATTTTAAACTGATGTATTTGTCTATGTCATCAATGGGTTTCACAAACAGTAGACCTAAAATTCACAATCATGACCAGTGATTACATTGTAATGTACATTTACAAAGGTTTCATTTGTAGCAAGTAGCTAGTAAACATACCCTCATATTACAGATACATCACCGGCTACTTTCATGGGAAAAAAAGGAATGAGGAACTATGAAATGTACTGAAATCAACTGCGTATTTTATATTGGATACGCACAACTTGAGATCCTATATTGATTTCTTGAAACCCCTGATTTAGGGAAGGAAGGATGTATGTTACTTCTTCCGATAATTGCGACAGAACTCATAGGTATGAGTGAAATTTTCACAATCAGGTGTTCTTGGGGATGGCATTTATGTAATGACACATTTTTATAATTATTTGTTTGCAGATGAAAATGATACATGACAACAAATGTAGGTTTAGGAATGTAGTGTTTGTAATACAAATAATATAATATAGATTGAATGAGGTTAGATATTAAAAGAAGGCATGTGCAAGAAAGTGATTGGGCAACCCCCACCGACAATACATTATTTACACAGCCATCTGCCAGTATTAGGGAAGTGAATGAGGGTTATGTTTTACAATGACAGATACAAATATGTACAACTCTGACAAACACTTAAAAATAGTTTACAAAAAAGCAAACTGAAATATTTTGACAAACTTTTGCATGGTTCTATATAAAATTGGAACAGGCCTACAGTGTCCCCACCCCCAATCATGCCACACCCTTAACACAGAACGAAAATATGTACAACCTTTCTAACTTGTTCAAATCGAACACCTCCCATTTCCAATCCCAAAACCCAAGTCAAGTCCAATTTCAACCATTTTGAGACAGAAACCAGTCTCAATTAAGTTTTCATTGATCACACGGTTTGCATTCCTTATCATCATGTTTATATAAATACAAACTATTTCTTTATGAAATATTCTAAATTTACTACTTTCAAACAAGGATTATAGTTTTATGTGACACTTGCTTAAATGTGTAGCATGCAACAAAGCAGCATATTATACCAATTATGTGATCATGATATATCACCATGCAGTCTATGAACCATTTGAATATAAGATTTTGTACTTAAGCGGTGATCATTAAACCAGGATAACAATCATCAGAAACTTATACCCGAATCTTCTTTTACAGGTCACATACTGGAACACATTGGTCTAGAACTTCAAAATGAAGATGGTCATAATGATGGAATGCAATTGTAGAGAATCACATTTTCATCTAGAGTTAAATTGAGCAATAACAGTTATGATTTATTTGCATTTGTCCCGATATATCATGGATTTGAGACATATGAGAATGTTATGTGGCAATCACAGATATTGCCATATATGTTAAAACCTTAAAAATGAATAACTAGAACAACTATAAATAGCATCGTGAAATATAGGAAGTGATGGAGAAGGAAGATAGGAGACTCCCTATTATTGATGAAAAAAGATTTGCCATCCTGACAAAAGAATCAATAAGACTCATCGCAGAAGCTGGAGGTCATGCAGACTTGCCAGATGATGTGGCTGCTCTTTTAGGAGAGGATGTCAGCTACAGACTTCGGGAGGCAGCTCAGGTAATGTAGACTTGAGGTGACTTAAGTATAAATATACAGGAATGCAGTTGCTAGGAAACTGCTCTAGTAATATAGGTCAGGAGATCTAGAGATGGCTCAATAATGTAGTCTAGGAGACAGAAACAGCTGAATTAATGTAGACTCCGGGTAACTTGAGTTATATAGACTCCAGTATACAGCTCAAGTAGCATAGGGAGACTAGAAGAGAGTGAGAGACAGTTAAAGTAATCCAGACTCAGGTAGGTGACTCAAGTGACATAGACTTGGAGAGAGTGAGAGATAGTTCAAGTAATTCAGACTCAGGTAGCTATAGGTGACTCTAGTTAAATAGACTAGGATAAACAGCCTCAAGTGACATAAGGAATAGAGACTCGCGAGAAGCAGCTTTAAAGTACTGTAGACTGATCAGGAAGGTGCAGACTCCTAATGACAGCTCAATCTCGGGTAAAAGTGACTCAGTTCAGGTAATTTTAACATTTGACCTGTAAGTATGAAGGATCTGTTAAATTAAGCCCTTGAAGAACTTGATATTGTTTTCTGATCAATTAATGATGAAGAAAGTTTAAAGAATGAGTATTTCACTGTTAAATTATATCTGGTGATGTGATACTGAATATTACTATTATTAGTCATCAACATGAAAAATATTTTGATTGATTTTAGTAAAAAGATAACATACACATTTTTTTAAATGTAAAGTCTATTGTGTGTACCAATCATGAAATTATGGTTTTATTTCCAGAATGGAGCCCAGTATATGAAGCATGCCAAAAGAAAAAAGATGACCACAGATGATTTTAATAAATCACTTAAAGTCAGTGATATTCAGGTGAGTCATTAAATCACTCCTATTCAGCGATACTGAGGTGATAGAATTGATATTGAGGTGATAGAATTGATACGGAGGTGATAGAAAATCTTATCCAAAAAGTTAAGTTTTTGATATCCAGGTGAGCTTATCAAATTAATAAGGTCACTCTTTGAAGTTAGTGGTGTTCAGTAAATTAGGTTTGTGACAGAATTCATAAAATCACTGAATAAATAGTGATATGTTTCAACATCATCACCTCTAAACCCACTTTCATTAAAATGTAAACCTAAGTGACTGTGCCCAGAACATGTACAGAGAATATGACGATTTATAATCTGGTACTAAAGTCACATAATTGCTTTCTGTATTTTGGAGAAGTTTTGTTCTATTTAATGAGGTCATATAATCAGCCTATTATGGATGGATTAACAAATATAGTTTACCTTATTAGTTGTTTCACATCTCTTACCTGTGCCACCATTTTGTACTTACAGCCAGTACATGGGTACCGATCTCCAGAAAACTTGCCTTTCCGACAGACCAAAGATGGAGAACTCTTCTTCATGGAAGATTCAGAAACAAATTTTGCCAATGTTGCCTTCAGTAATTATGTTCCGAAAAATTCTGGAGAAACCTCCATTAAAGGTAAAGTCCTAGAGAAACCTCCCTTAAAGGTAAAAGTCCTGGAGAAATCTCCATTAAAGGTCAAGTCCTAGAGAAACCTCCATTAAAGGTAAAAATCCTGGAGAAACCTCTATTAAAGGTAAAAGTCCTAGAGAAACCTCCATTAAAGGTAAAATTCCTGGAGAAACCTCCATTCAAGGTAAAAGTCCCAGAGAAACCTCCATTAAAGGTAAAATTCTTAGAGAAACCTGGAGAAACCTTCATTCAAGGTAAAAGTCCTGGAGAAACCTCTATTAAAGGTAAAGTCCTAGAGAAACCTCCGTTAAAGGTAAAAGTCCTGGAGAAATCTCCATTAAAGGTAAAGTCCTAGAGAAACCTCCATTAAAGGTAAAAATCCTGGAGAAACCTCCATTCAAGGTAAAAGTCCCAGAGAAACCTCCATTAAAGGTAAAATTCTTAGAGAAACCTGGAGAAACCTTCATTCAAGGTAAAAGTCCTGGAGAAACCCCTTTATAGATAAAAATCCTGGAGAAACCCCTATTAAAGGTAAAAGTCCTGAATAAACCTACTTTAAAGGTAAAAGTCCTAGAGCAACCTGGAGAAACCTTCATTCAAGGTAAAAGTCCTAGAGAAACCTCTATTAAAGGTAAAAGTCCTGAATAAACCTACTTTAAAGGTAAAAGTCCTAGAGAAACCTCTATTAAAGGTAAAGTCCTAGAGAAACCTCTATTAAAGGTAAAAGTCTTGGAGAAACCTCCATTCAAGGTGAAAGTCCTGGATAATCCTGCATTCAAGGTCAAAGTCCTTGAGAAACCCCTTTTAAAGGTAAAAGTCCTGGGGAAATGCCCATTAAAGGTAAAAGTCCTCAATAAACCTACATTAAAGGTAAAAGTCCAAGAGAAACCTGGAGAAACCTCCATTCAAGGTAAAAGTCAATGAGAAACCTCCAATTAAAGGTAAAATTCTTGGAGAAACCTCCATTAAAGGTAAAAATCCTGGAGAAACCTCTATTAAAGGTAAAAGTCCTAGAGAAACCTCCATTAAAGGTAAAATTCTTAGAGAAACCTCCAATCAAGGTAAAAGTCCTGGGGAAATGTCCATTAAAGGTAAAAGTCCTGAATAAACCTACATTAAAGGTAAAAGTCCTAGAGAAACCTGGAGAAACCTTCATTCAAGGTAAAAGTCCTGAAGAAACCTCCAATTCAAGGTAAAATTCTTGGAGAAACCTCCATTCAAGGTAAAAGTCCTGGAGAAACCTCCATTCAAGGTCAAAGTCCTGGATAATCCTGCATTCAAGGTCAAAGTCCTGGAGAAACCCCTTTTAAAGGTAAAAGTCCTGGAGAAACCTCCATTAATGGTAAAATTCTTGAAGAAACCTCCATTCAAGGTAAAAGTACTGGAGAAACCCCTATTGAAGGTACAAGTCCTGGAGAAACCTCCATTCAAGGAAAAAGTCCTGGAGAAACCTTCATACAAGGTGAAAGTCCTGGAGAATCCTGCCTTCAAGGTCAAAGTCCTGGAGAAACCCCTTTAAAGGTAAAAATCCTGGAGAAACCTCTATTAAAGGTAAAAGTCCTGGAGAAACCTCCATTAATGATAAAATTCTTGGAGAAACCTCCATTCAAGGTAAAAGTCCTGGAGAAACCTACATTAAAGGTAAAAGTCCAAGAGAAACCTGGAGAAACCTCCATTCAAGGTAAAAGTCATGGAGAAACCTCCAATTAAAGGTAAAATTCTTGGAGAAACCTCCATTCAAGGTAAAAGTCCTGGAGAAACCTTCATACAAGGTGAAAGTCCTGGAGAATCATGCCTTCAAGGTTAAAGTCCTTGAGAAACCCCCTTTAAAGATAAAAGTCCTGGAGAAACCTCCATTCAAGGTAAAAGTCCTGGAGAAACCTCCATTAAAGGTAAAAGTCTTGGAGAACCCCTTTAAAGGTAAAAGTCCCGGAGAAACCTCCATTTAAGGTAAAAGTCCTGGAGAAACCCCTATTGAAGGTACAAGTCCTGGAGAAACCTCCATTAAAAGTAAAAGTCCTGGAGAAACCTCCATTAAAGGTAAAAAGCCTGGAAAAACCTCCATTAAAGGTACAAGTCCTGGAGAAACCTCCATTAAAGGTAAAAGTCCTGGAGAAACCTCCATTAAAGGTAAAGTCCTAGAGAAACCTCCATTAAAAGTAAAAGTCCTGGAGAAACCTCCATTAAAGGTACAATAGGATACTAGATTCTGAGGTTACTGTTTGTTCCTCTATTTCAAATGATCAGACTGGACTATATTTGAGTAGGGGTAGGGATGTGTTGAATGTCATCAGTTAATTATTTAAGAATTGATAGAATTTTAATGATGAATTTGAATATGAAACCAAAGCACTGAATTGTGAACTGATTTATATTTTAAAATCAAAAGTCAGAGACAGCTTTATTATGTATACTGATTTCGCTGTAATTTTCAGCACTTTACTTTCACAATTTATACAATGTATCATACAAGTTGATTAATTATTTCAGCTCACTGGCTTGCTGTTGAAGGTGTCTCAAAAGTGTCGTCTGCTCTTCATCAAAATCTCAGTAAGTTTATATTGGGTGCACTGTTGTTCAGTTTACATTCATTTTCTGGGATGATGACTTGTCTAGAAATAATGGGATTGTATTGTAGCTTTTAAAGAAAACAAAATTCTGGATTTTGTTTACTTTGATAGTGTTTTTTAAAATCAATATGTCAACAAGGATTCTAAATTTCTTTCTTAAGGAAGACCATACCTTGCAGAACTTGTATAGAAAAAATGTGTTACAGTTGTATTCAAAACATAATATACGTAAAACAACAGTGCATTGGGACAGTGATCCTTAAGAACAGGATATATATGTACGATGTCCAGTTATTGTAGTGGGACAGTGATCCTTAAGAGTAGGATATATATGTACGATGTCCAGTTATTGTAGAGGGACAGGGATCCTTAAGAGTAGAATATATATGTACGATGTCCAGTTATTGTAGAGGGACAGTGATCCTTAAGAGTAGAATATATATGTACGATGTCCAGTTATTATAGAGGGACAGGGATCCTTAAGAGTAGAATATATATGTACGATTGCCAGTTATTGTAGTGGGACAGGCATCCTTAAGAGTAGGATATTTATGTACAATATTTTGTATTTATATAAAACATTAAATCTTTTAATATAGAAACCTGATTTGCTTTATAAGCAAAAATAGATCTTTTACAAAACATCAAGATATCAGCTGTTTTATATAGAAATGTTGAACAGATTATTTGTACAAGAAACAGTAGGGTCTGTGATTGCACCCCTGCCTGCCAATGTGCGATAGATTACTGAAGTGCTTTCATTTTATAGTGACTTGCATCTTACACAATCCAGTTACCTGATTATAACTAACAGGGCAATGAATACTGTTAATAGTGAACGGTTAGGAAGGTACCAAATTAAGTTACATTTCTCGTATTCACTTGAGGTGGCAAATAAACAAAAAATAAACTTGATGTGAAATGTAGGATGTTTTCAATATTTAAATGTTGAGGAAGGGGTAGGAATCCATGGTTGAATATAAAGCTGCTATCATCCTGATAATTGTAATATGTTAATTGGTTTCAACACAAGATTTATTGTTGACAATCAGACGTATTGAACATCAACAGGCATAGCCTTTAGGAGTTTTCTCTTGTTCTGGTACAACATATTTAATGTTAATATTATGAGAAGTTCTTTTTTCACAACCAATGAAATTTTCTTTGTGACGATAGAAAGTGTTATTGGTTGTGTAAATAGAACTTCTCATAATCCATACTTACCAACCCGAAAATGTTTAGATTCTTTTTTTTTTTAATGATACAATATGTTCATGTATCTCAATTGTAGTTAAACCCATCATCAAACGTGAGGATCTGCAGATGTACTTTGACAACGTGACCAATGCCATCCTAGGCTGTGACCCTGACGCCATGAAGGTGAGTGATACATGCTGCAGTACCATGTGTGTGAAAGTAAGGATAGATGGGTTAAGACTATGTGAAAACCAGTGGGTCTATACAAAATAGCAGTGTTATAGACTTTTTGTCTATTAAAGCAATATAACTGACTGTGAATGATGAAAACAAATTAAATCGTTTTAGATAAATTGCAAATTATGATTTATTTAAAACGATTTTAACAATGTAACCAATTCGAATCGTTTAGCAAGTTTAAGGGGCTAACTACATGTACATCAGGCCATAGATCCGAAGGCATAGGGGCTAACTACATGTACATTAGGCCATAGATCCTAAGGCATAGGGGCTAACTACATGTACATCAGGCCATAGATCCTAAGGCATAGGGACTAACTTCATGTACATCAGGCCATAGATCCTACAGCATAGGGGCTAACTACATGTACATCAGGCCATAGGTCCTAAGGCATAGGGACTAACTACAAGTACATCAGGCCATAGATCCTAAGGCATAGGGGCTAACTACACGTACATCAGGCCATAGATCCTAAGGCATAGGAGCTAACTACATGTACATCAGGCCATAGATCCTAAGGCATAGGGGCTAACTACATGTACATCAGGCCATAGATCCGAAGGCATAGGATCAACACGCTGGTGCTGTTAACTATTTATCCAGTAACCCAGTTAATGTCCCGTCACTGGTGCAGGTAACATTGTCGGTGGATAATGGATTTATTATCACAAAAGAGACAAGAGAAAGATAATAAACCAGTGGTTAGGTCTGTTATGTATGGTAATTAAATAATAAGATGAAAGAAAACATCAAACTGATGGAGTAGTGTTAAGTTACCATTTTGGATTAAATTGATATAATTAATACTGCGAACTAATAAGACTTTTTTTTTTTTTTCTGATTTTTTTTACAGATTAAATAGAGACTGAACATTAATGCAAAAAAATGAATTAGTTTGATTTGTAGTAGATATTATTTATAATAATGATAATAAGTGAATAATTTTACAGATCAATTAAACATAATTGAAGTGAAATTTAAAAATGATTGTTTGCTTATTTTAGAAAAACAATTATGGTCTATGAAAATGTGGTATCGAGACAATGCAGTCTCAAATTTTCACAGACCTAATGTTTTTGGGACGTTAATTACTGATCATCCTAGGCTATGAATGATGCAGTGAACGTGAATGGTAGATACTGCAGCTGTCCTATGACAATGTGATCTGTACTGTCCTTGGCCCCGATGCCATGATGTTATCGATGCCTTATTGCAGCACCCAATTCATATTGATAAAAAATTTGAAATGAAAAAAATAAGGGATTTTTTTTTTCATACATTGTGTATTTAATTTCATATAAAATCAAATTGACACGAAGAGACTTAATCAACTTCAATATTTGTCAAAGCTGTTATAGATATGACCTACAGATTGATACTTTATACAGATTAGTTGTAACAAATATCTTTGTTAATTTTCAGATTGCTTTACAAGATCTCAAGACAAATTCCCAAATTGTCCCACTTCTTCCCCGTTTTGTCAGTTTTGTTGCCAATGGGGTAAGTACATGACATTACACAATTGTTCAGAGTGTCACTACCTTGAATTGTTGTATCATAATTAAACTTTTAGAATGACGATTTTCTCTTATTGTTAAAGAATGTCTGTCATGTTTAATTGGTCCATTATATTAGGAGGCTTAGTTTATCAGAAATAAAATGGATATTGGTTCTGTGATCAAATCAGCTAGACATGTTCCACTCCAGGTGTTGTGAAACTGGGATTTGTTGACATTCTTTATAATAAAATCATGATTTGCACTTGTTCTATGTTATCTTAGAAAGCGAATAATTCTGTATATAGCTTGCTAAACCTGTATATATCATTACTAGTACATCTTTATGTCAATGTGCTATCAACGATACCTTTATAATCGTCAAGAAAGTTTGGAATAAGTCAGGTACATGTAATATTATTTTGAGTTTTTAGCCCACCTGGTCCGAAGGACCAAGGTGAGCCTATGCCATACCACAGCGTCCGTCGTCCTGCGTCCGTCGTCCGTCATCCGTCAACTTTACACTACTAGTCATGAACCACTGAGCGGATTTTAACAAAATTTGGTGTGGAGCATCCTTGGGTGAAGAAGAACCAATTTTGTATAAATGGTGGGTCTGGCCCCCCAGGGGCCTGAGGGGTGCGGCCAAATAGGGGAAATATAGCAAATTATTCTTTAAAATCCTTCTTCTTCTGTAAAAATGAAAGGATTTGTTCCATATTTGGTCAGAAGCATCCTTGGGTGAAGGGGAACAAAGTTTGTGGAAGGATTTGTTCCATATTTGGTCTGAACTGAGGAGCGGGTCCCAATAGAGGAAACGTAGCAAATTCTTTAAAATCCTTCTCCTTCTGTTGGAATGGAAGGATTTGTTCCATATTTGGTCTGAAGCATCCTTAGGTAAAAGGGAACCAATTTTGTTTAAACCGTGGATCTGGCCCCCCAGGTGCCTGAGGGGCAGGGCCCAAAAGGGGAAATATAGCAAATTATTCTTTAAAATCCTTCTTCTTCTGTAGGAATGAAAGGATTTGGTCCATATTTGGTGTGGAGCAACCTTGGGTGTTGGAGAACCCATTTTGTATAAACCATGGGTCTGGCTCACCAGGGGCCTGAGGGGCGGGACCCAATAGGGGAAACATAGCAAACTATTCTTTAAAATCCTTCTTCTTCTGTACGAATGAAAGGATTTGGTCCATATTTGTTGTGGAGCATCCTTGGGTAGTGGGGAACCAATTTTGTATAAACCATGGGGTGGCTCCTCAGGGGCCAGATGGGTGTAGCCCAATAGGGGAAACATAGCAAATTATTCTTTAAAATCCTTCTTCTGTAGGAATGAAAGGATTTGGTCCATATTTGGTCTGAAGCATCCTTGGGTGAAGGGGATCCAATTTTGTATAAATCAAGGATCTGGCCCCACAGGGGCCTGAGGGGCGGTGCCCGATAGGGGAAACATAGCAAATTATTCTTTAAAATCCTTATTCTTCTGTAGGAATTAAAGGATTTGGTTCATATTTGGTGTGGAACATCCTTGGGTAAAGTGGAACCAATTTTGTATAAACGGTGGGTGTGCCCCCCCCCCTTGGACCTGAGGGGTGAGGCCCAATAGGGGAAATAGACGTAAATCTTCAAAATCCTTCTTCTTCGGTAGGAATGACAGGATTTTGCCCATATTTGGTCTGAATCATTCTTGGGTGAAGGGGAACCAATTTTGTATAAACGGTGTGTCTGACCCCCCTGTAGGCAGAGAGGCGGGGCCCAATAGGGAAAATAGAGGTAAAACCTTTAAAATCCTTCTTCTACCATAGGGATTAAGGGATTTTATCCTGCTTTAGTCTTGAGCATCCTTGGGCCAAAGGGACTCAATTTTGTATTATCAGTAGGTGTGGTCTCCGAGGGGGACAGAAGGGCGGGGCCCAATAGGAGAAATAGAGGTAAAACCTTTAAAATCCTTCTCCGACCATCAGGATTAAGGGATTTTATCCTTATTTAGTGTGGAGCATCCTTGGGTGACGGTGACTCAATTTTGTATAATTGATGGCTATGACCCCCGTAGGGGCATAGGGGTGGGGCTCTGTTTGAAGTTTGTTCTCTATATCTCAAGTACTGGATGGATCTTTCTGAAATTTCATATGTACTTACAGCACCTACCATGGAGTGCTACATCTTTACTTCATACCAATTACTTTAATTATATTCAGGTGAGCGATACAGGCCCTCTGGGCCTCTTGTTTGAGATGTGGGCGGGCTTGATACCGGTAAATCAGTACAATTGAGTTAGTACTGGGATGTTTCTTGTTGATGGCTCTGATACACTTCCTAATTTCATTGGTAAGGAAGATAGTGATAATGAATTACTTCCGACAGCTGATGAAGGTGATAAATAGGTGTGATTTATATTTAAAGCATGTTTTAAAATGTAGCTTACTTATATCTGATTGAGGGAAAATTCTTATTGGACTTAAGTTTATTTGTGAACAGGTAAATAAAACTTGGTGTTTTGATATAATTTTGAAAAACATTTTCCCTCAAAACGAGGTAAACAGCGTTATCGAGCAGGTCATGTTAGACCATGTAACAAGATTGTCAATATAACATTATCTAAACAAAGATTATTCAATTTAGATGATTAATTTATCCTAATATGGTGGATATCAATAATCCTGTCTTGGGGTAAGGTGATGTTTTAGTCATACCTGTATATGGGGAAAGGGGGCAGAGAGGTACTCGGAGAAGTCTCGGAGTAGTTGATGACTGGTGGAGTCTAAAATGATTGTAAATGTCTGGATGATTGGTCCCAAAACATTGTAAGTGTTGGGGGAGGGGCAACAAAATCTCCCTGCCATCCCTACATGTTTTCCATGGACAGCCTCAAGGGGATATTCCTGACCCCAACATTATCTTCAATAAGGACTGGGACCCCGGCTTATAATTGGTGAAGTTTGGTATCAGCTGTTTACAAAGAGTATTATACTTTCAGGTGAAAACTGTAAGCCATGATATCTGTCAACTGACAAAACTGCTACACACCATAAAAGCCCTCATCAACAACACCTCATTGTACCTAGAACCTCAGCCTTATGTAAGTATCATAGAAAGCAAATAATAGGTTATAAAGAAAAGGTATTTTTTGATACCTACCTGGTAATATCTAAAGCAAATTTGTTGTGACAAATATCAAATTATTGTGAAGATTTTCACATTTTGGTGAAACACAGTGTATTTGTTGACATTCTTTTTAATAAATTTAAATTTAAAATCATTTTTTTTTGTTGACAGCTGAACATGGTGGTACAGGGTACAACCTATTGTTTGCTGGAACCCCTGGCTGCCTCCATCAATCCGTCCAATGATCACTGGGCCCTGCGTGACTATGCCGCACGCCTGCTAGCTCAGATCATTATGTAGGTATACGCAGGAAAACACTCTCTGAGTGTCAACAGATATATACAAAAAATTAGGAATTGTTTTGTTGTATTCAGTTGTTATCTGGCGCAGTGTCTAAAAATGGCTAAAATAGACATTTGCTCACTCACCACCAGGGACAAATGTCTTGCCCAGGCTACTGAAAGAGTAGTCACTGGCCCCATAACAAAAGTAGGTGACTATCAATAAATCCACATATGATCAAATACATTGAATATGTTTCTAAGTTGGTATTTATGAATTCTTCACTTTGATTCAAATACTTTCTTTTTCGATTTTCTAATATTACTTTCTTATGTGAAACAACACACTGTAAAAGGTAGATAACTCCGGCTGTTGTCCTCTAACTTTCACTTAGCTGGAGATTTTCTTATAAATGTCATGTAGAGCATGCCAGAGTTATCTCCCATGGTTATAATAAGTACCGCACAAAATGTTATTATGAGATCATGTACCCCTTGTTAATACAGACAAGTTTGTTTCCCCGAGAAATAAAACACGACTTGTCAGTCATAGTTAATGGGAATTATTTTGTTCATATTTTAAGAGAACACATGTAGAATGTGCACCTTATGGCACTTATAGGGATACCTGTGTTTGTTGTTAACTATAGGGATACCTGTGTTTGCTAACAAAGGTGTATTTGCTAATAAGGGGCCCTTATTACCTGTGTTTGTTGTTAATTATAGGGATACCTAAGTTTGCTAACAAAGGTGTATTTGCTAATAAGGGGCCCTTATTACCTGTGTTTGTTGTTAACTATGGGATAACTGTGTTTAAATAAAGGATACCTTTGCTTGCTAACAATGGGATATCTGTGTTTGTTATCAAAGTGATATTTGTGTTCAGTAACAACAGATGATGATTAAGTCTGGTTACACACCCTGATGTTGTGCACAAGGTCACTGAGACTTGTCTTATTTTGTTGGTCGGGTTTTGTTAACAAACAACTCTGACATATTTGCCAGGTCCTGGTCTAGTCCCATCAACCACCTGCTGTACAACACAGTGAAGAACCTGAGGGAAGTCCTGTGTGACCATGCCAAACCTTTCTGTTGTCACTACGGTGCTGTCATGGGGCTCACTGCTCTCGGTTACAAGGTCGGTTCTGTTTGTACTATGAGGTATATGTATGAAATCTGGGAGTAACATCATAGGATGATTGATACAATTAAATCACAGTTTTGTGAAGAAGTTTGTCAAGGATTAAAGACAGTGTATAAACCCTCATGTAAAAATTCAACTCTCACCTCCATATGTTACACTTTTAAGAAACTCTTTCTTGTTCTCATTTTCTGTAACATATTCAGTGTCCTCTTGTTTTCATAAAAAATAGCAGCTGATTTCAAATGATAGATTGCTGTTTCCTGTGTTATATCGTAATGTGTAAATGGACTGAAGTTAAATTTGGAGTCTATATTGACGATTGTATTTATCTTTGTTTATCTAGACTCTGATGTTTCATTTTAGAAATTCCATTTTAATTGTACATTGGTATTTTATGAGACCAGTTTAAAAATAATTGGTAATTCAAAATCCCAATATTTTTTTATTGTGGTTTATTTGCATCTCAATAGTAATATCAGAGTTGTCTCCCTTACAGCCTGTTGAGGAGGTGCTAATCCCCCACCTCCCAGTCTACTGGCCTCATCTTATCTCAGTGCTAGAGGATACCTCCTACGCCAATGCTATTACAAAGGCAGATGCCCACAAAGTCCACGGTGCCATGCTGGTAGGTTTAACTTTTCTGTTATATCCCAAAAGGTTCACATACGATACTGTTACTTTCTAGCTCAACAAGCTTTGTATACCTTAAAACACAGTTCACTCTGGGTAAGCTCCATACACCTTATAATACAGTACACTCTGGGTAAGCTCCATACACCTTATAATACAGTACACTCTGGATAGGCTCCATATACATTATAACACAGTTCACTCTGGGTAAACTTTGTATACCTTATAATACAGTACACTCTGGGTAGGCTCCATACACCTTATAATACAGTACACTCTGGGTTAGCTCCATATACATTATAACACAGTTCACTCTGGGTAAGCTTTGTATACCTTATAATACTGTACACTCTGGGTAAGCTCCATAAACCTTATAATACAGTACACTCGGGGTAAGCTCCATATACATTATAATTATGATAAAGTACACTCGGGGTAAACAGGACTCTTTGTTTTGACATGACAATGTTTAACTAGAAGACTTTCTGTGGAACTTCCAGCAAACTGGCCAAATCATATGGTTCCAGGGGTTTCTGATTTAGACAGAGTACTCTGTAGTATTGGTTGAATTGACATTGACAGTCTACAAGCCGTATATGTTGAAGTTCTGAAGGTTAAAATAGTTTTCCAGCTCTACAAAATCTCTAGGCCATATATTTAGGGGGAATAAGCCTTGCTTCTTTACTTGGTCAAAGGCTATCTACTTTATGTATGTAGGTTGAAATCGCTTTCTATCTGTTCAAGGTCCATAGGAATGATATATAGATTGAATTTACTTTTCTAGACATTTGAAAAATTGAAGATTCCAAGAAATATCTACTTTAGGACAAATGATAAAATACGGCTGTCATTAATGATTGATATCAGTTACTATATAATCCCTATTTTCTTTAATTTCATTTTAAAAGCAAATGAGAAATAATGGAACTTTAGTAGGCTTTGTATTAGATAGCACCTAATATGATAGGCAACTTCAGATATCAGTGACCTGTGAAAAGAAAAATTGAGTGTGTCGTGTAAGTGATGAAAACAATGTGGTTTCCTTAACTTGTTTGAAATATAGCTCAAATTGTGATTTTCATTTTTATTTCAGTTGGCCGTGGAATTTGTCATTAAGAAGCATATCCGAATGTTTGAGGAGCAAGTAGAGGAGT
Source organism: Mizuhopecten yessoensis (assembly GCF_002113885.1). NCBI lineage: Eukaryota > Metazoa > Mollusca > Bivalvia > Pectinida > Pectinidae > Mizuhopecten > Mizuhopecten yessoensis. The sequence continues at coordinate 582,851 of NW_018408638.1, forward strand.
ATGAAAACAACAAAATGGAGTTAAATTTCAAATCAAAGGAGCAAGTGTCTCCGTCAAAGACTTATACCAGTGCTGCCCCTCAGCTACAGTCCTCTGTGAGCCAGTTATACAGAGATATGTACGATTATTTTGGTGATAGCCTAGCTATTAGACTTCCAGACTTGTGCGAAAAAATTGATCTCAAAAGAAAAGTATTTGTGGGTAAGAAACAGGAGAAAATTGTGTCATTAACTGACCCAGAAGCTGCAAAAAGTGGAGATGAACTTCTGGCGGAATTCATGGAGCAGGTTAGAATTCAGGAAATTCTGGATAAGGAAAGGCGAGAGAGAGAGAAAATAGAAAATGCAAGACTTGAAGTATTAAGGAAAGAGAGAGAAGAGCAAGAACGTATACTTAGAGAAAAACAAGCGAGGATCGACAAAGTGAAACAGGCTGAACAGGACAAACAAGCACATGAACTTGAGTTGTTACGACAACATCACATGCGACGATCAGCAGAATTGTTAGAAATTGAGAAGCAGAGACATAAAGATATGCTAAATCAAACCAAAAAGGACTTGCGTGTTTTGAAAAAGCCAAGTTACAAGGAGGTCGATACTGATGATGAGGAAGAAATGAGTGATGGTGGTAGAAGAAGAAAAGCTGTTAAAATACCTCAGCTACCTCAAGTCAGTCGTGAAGTAAAAACAGAGGTGGAGGAGGATGCTAGTTTTGCTGGACCAAGTCAGTCTCACCTGGCTGTGAGCACTGTCAGTGATACTAGTGAAGGCATCAAACTCAAGTTTGTTAGACGACCAACGTTAAAATTACAAATCAAACCTCTAGCTGTACCCTCGCCTCCATCGCGAGATCAAAAAGACTCAAAACATAGTGGCAAAAAGCGGAAACAGAGTCAAAGAACTAGCACATCAGCATCTAATTTTGATGCGTATGAATTTATAGAATCAGATCCTGAGGACTTTAAGCAACAATTATCCTTTAAACCCCACTATTACTCATCAGAGGGGGAGAATTCAGATGGTGCGGGGCAAAAAAAGCCACTAAAAATGAAACTGAAAGTAAAAGATCCACAAGATTTTACATCAGAATGATGAAGTGTAAGGTGATTGATATTGTATCCAACAGAAATAAAGCATTATACAAATTAGAACTGATAAACATATTCATACACTCCTACATTTGGTAAGTGTTCGTCATAGTGCCTAGCCATGGTTTGTGCCTGGCATATGTGTGCGTTATAGTGCCTAGCCATGGTTTGTACCTGACATATGTGTGCCTCATAGTGCCTAGCCATGGTTTGTACCTGGCATATGTGTGCCTGATATTGCCTAGCCATGGATTGTGCCTGGCATATGTATGATTCATAGTGCCTAGCCATGGATTTTGCCTGGCATACGTGTGCCTCATAGTCCCTAGCCATAGTTCGTGTCTGGCATATGTGTGCCTCATAGTGCCTAGCCATGGTTTGTACCTGGCATATGTGTGCGTTATAGTGCCTAGCCATGGATTGTGCCTGGCATATGTATGTGCCTGGCATACGTGTGCCTCATAGTGCCTAGCCATAGTTCGTTCCTGGCATATGTGTGCCTCATAGTGCCTAGCCATGGTTTGTTCCTGGCATATGTGTGCCCCATAGTGCCAAGCCATGGTTTGTACCTGGCATATGTGTGCCTCATATTGCCTAGCCATGGTTTGTACCTGGCATATGTGTGCCCCATAGTGCCAAGCCATGGTTTGTACCTGGCATATGTGTGCCTCATATTGCCTAGCCATAGTTTGTGCCTGGCATATGTGTGCCCCATAGTGCCAAGCCATGGTTTGTACCTGGCATATGTGTGCCTCATATTGCCTAGCCATAGTTTGTGCCTGGCATATGTATATACGTATGCCTCATAGTGCCTAGCCATGGATTGTACCTGGCATATGCCTCATATCACCTAGCCATGGTTTGTACCTGGCATATGTGTGCCCCATAGTGCCAAGCCATAGTTTGTGCCTGGCATATGTGTGCCTCATAGTGCCTAGCCATAGTTTGTGCCTGGCATATGTGTGCCTCATAGTGCCTAGCCATGGTTTGTGCCTGGCATATGTATGCCTCATAGTGCCTAGCCATGGTTTTGTTCCTGACATATGTGTGCCTCATAGTGCCTAGCCATGGATTGTACCTGGCATATGCCTCATATCACCTAGCCATAGTTTGTGCCTGGCATATGTATGCCTCATAGTGCCTAGCCATGGTTTGTGCCTGGCATATGTATGCCTCATAGTGCCTAGCCATGGTTTTGTTCCTGACATATGTGTGCCTCATAGTGCCTAGCCATGGATTGTACCTGGCATATGCCTCATATCACCTAGCCATAGTTTGTGCCTGGCATATGTATGCCTCATAGTGCCTAGCCATGGTTTGTGCCTGGCATATGTATGCCTCATAGTGCCTAGCCATGGTTTTGTTCCTGACATATGTGTGCCTCATAGTGCCTAGCCATGGATTGTACCTGGCATATGCCTCATATCACCTAGCCATAGTTTGTGCCTGGCATATGTATGCCTCATAGTGCCTAGCCATGGTGTGTGTCTGGCATATGTGTTTCACTGTGCATGGTGTGTTCCATGTGTCTGTCTAGTGGTTGGCACTGTTCTGGTACAGTGCCTGGTGCCACTGTTCCTGGCATGTAACATGTAACTCTATATTTAGATGTCACAGTGATAAATTAATTCGTTATGATGGGGTACCAGCCATCATCAGTAGGGTATTGATGAGCTGTAAATTTGTTGACGTCGGAAATACATTTGGCAGTACCCTGAGGAAGATTATACTCATAGACAGTTACAGTAACAGAGTTGTTTTACAAAACAGAAAACAGTGGGCTTGAGGCATAAACTCATGTACATATAAGAAAACTCTCTTTACACTTGTGAACAAGCTAGGAACATATTGACAAATTGACAGATAAATGATTTGTTTGCCATAGTGTATAAATGACAGATAATTTTCGGTGAACATTTAACAATGTACTTTACAACATTTGATAAAAAAAATGGTCACTTTTTGACTGAAACCTTAGTTTTCCTGCCATCACACCTTATTACTCTGATTCCTAGAAGTAGTTCAGAACTTATTACTCTGATACCTAGAAGTAGTTCAGAACTTATTACTCTGATACCTAGAAGTAGTTCAGAACTTATTACTATATATACTTAAAATGTCAGAAAATGGTTAAAGCTGACATTGCAAGTAAAGACCATCAACAATCTTTCACCAAAACTTATTTCCTACGATGTGACAACCCCTGTAAACAGGAAATTAATTATATATCTGTAGAATTCCAGACTCGGTTTTAAATAGAATCAGGGCAGATTTCACAAAGGATCGACTGTCTGATGGTAAGCCAGGGTTGTCTCTGTGTAGGAAATAGATTTTTAGAAATTCTTGTTGAGTGTTTTTAACTTGCATTATCAGCTATAAGGGATAGTATTACTATGGACATAATAGTTTCTGGACACCAAGTCAACTTGTCTTGATAAATTTATAAAAAATACTGGCAGCAAGAAAAGAAATCATTGCTATATGTTACAAGTGTACAGTCATGGTGGATATATTTACTGCAAAGGAGAGCTGACTACAACATTGAGCTGCCACAATCTGTAGAGTTGATCATGGTCTAATTCATCAACCAAAGGGTTATACCAAACAGTGAAGGAGTGGGGTGGCGTACAGGTCAGATGAGTGGGAGCACAACAGCTACCATGACATCTAATCTTACATAGCCTTGACTGTGGACAAGTTATCTAACGCACCTTGATCTTGAACATGACCTTTAAGAGGATTGCAGACTAAAATTACGGTTATTGTACGAAAAGTCTGTAGAAAGCTTTTTGTGGAGATCTTTTGGAAGACATGTAGATATTAAGGGCCACTCATTGTTCGTTTTTGCAGGCAGACATATGCGCATATAGCATACCAGTAATATGCATGTATGATAGGAGATGTCTAATGAATAGCTAGTGAAAGTCATTATGAAGCAAAGTTGATAAGTGTCCAGTGTATGGTACTTTGTTATATTAACAATGTAGCAAAGAATTTTAATTTGTTTAAATAAATACATGTACAGTCATAAAGAGATTTTCTACAATATCTTACAAAACAAATGTAGCAATAATTACAATCAGCAGAGATATACCCTGCAAAACTTCTTATCCAAACGTAAGCTTGATCTATGCTGTAACTAACCTTCAAACATGTCCTATTGATAAAAGCTAGTCTAAGTGTGATACTAGAATACAGTGGTGTCAAAAGTGGCTGTCGAAAGAGAGCTTGTAACAAAGGAAATGTAGAAAGGTAACGAGGCTGTGTCCATGAAAAGCTTGTAACATACGTTCATTAATAAGCTAGGAATGCCTTGTCCATGAAAAGCTTGTAACATACATTCATTAATAAGCTAGGGAGGCCTTGTCCAAAGAAAGGATAAAACATGCATTCATTAAGAAGCTAGGGATGCCTTGTCCATGAAAAGCTGGTAACATACGTTCATTAATAAGCTAGGGAGGCCTTGTCCAAAGACAGGATAAAACATACATACATTGATAAGCTAGGGATGCCTTGTCCATGAAAAGCTGGTAACATAGGTATACGTTCATTAATAAGCTAGGGATGCCTTGTCCATGAAAAGCTGGTAAAATACGTTCATTAATAAGCTAGGGAGGCCTTGTCCATGAAAAGCTTGTAACATACGTTCATAAATAAGCTAGGGAGGCCTTGTCCATGAAAAGCTTGTAACATACGTTCATTAATAAGCTAGGGGGGCCTTGTCCAAAGAAAGCTTAAAACATACGTACATTAATAAGCTAAGGATGCCTTGTCCATGAAAAGCTGATAACTTACATATATTAATAAGCTAGGGGGGCCTTGTCCATGAAAAGCTTGTAACATACGTTCATAAATAAGCTAGGGGGCCTTGTCCATGAAAAGCTGGTAACATACGTTCATTAATAAGCTAGGGATGCCTTGTCCATGAAAAGCTTGTAACATACGTTTATTAATAAGCTAGGGATGCCTTGTCCATGAAAAGCTTGTAACATACGTTAATTAATAAGCTAAGGATGCCTTGTCCATGAAAAGCTTGTAACATACGTTCATTAATAAGCTAGGGATGCTTTGTCTGTGAAAAACTTGTAACATACGTTCATTAATAAGCTGGGGATGCCTTGTCCATGAAAATCTTGTAACATACGTTCATTAATAAGCTAGGAATGCCTTGTCCATGAAAAGCTTGTAACATACGTTCATTAATAAGCTAGGGATGCCTTGTCCATGAAAAGCTTGTAACAAACATTCATTAATAAGCTAGGGATGCTTCGTTTGTGAAAAGCTTGTAACATACGTTCATTAATAAGCTGGGGATGCCTTGTCCATGAAAATCTGGTAACATACATTCATTAATAAGCTAGGGATGCCTTGTCCATGAAAAGCTTGTAAGATACGTTCATTAATAAGCTAGGGATGCCTTGTCCATGAAAAGCTTGTAACATACGTTCATTAATAAGCTAGGGGGGCCTTGTTCAAAGAAAGGATAAAACATGCATTCATTAAGAAGCTAGGGATGCCTTGTCCATGAAAAGCTGGTAACATATGCTCATTAATAAGCTAGGGATGCCTTGTCCAAAGAAAGGATAAAACATACATACATTAATAAGCTAGGGATGCCTTGTCCATGAAAAGCTTGTAACATACGTACATTAATACGCTAGGGATGCCTTGTCCAAAGAAAGGATAAAACATTCATTCATTAATAAGCTAGGGATGCCTTGTCCATGAAAAGCTTGTAACATACGTACATTAATAAGCTAGGGATACCTTGTCCATGAAAAGCTGGTAACATACGTTCATTAATAAGCTAGGGATGCCTTGTCCAAAGAAAGAATAAAATATACATACATTAATAAGCTAGGGATGCCTTGTCCATGAAAAGCTGGTAACATACTTTCATTATTAAGCTAGGGGGTCCTTGTCCAAAGAAAGCTTAAAACATACGTACATTAATAAGCTAAGGATGCTTTGTCCATGAAAAGCTGATAACATACATATATTAATAAGCTAGGGATGCTTTGTCCATGAAAAGCTGATAACAATTTATAAGCTAGGGGGGCCTTGTCCATGAAAAGCTTGTAACATACGTTCATTAATAAGTAAGGGATACCTTGTCCATGAAAAGCTGGTAACATACGTTCATTGATAAGCTAGGGATGCCTTGTCCATGAAAAGCTGGTAACATACCTTCATTAATAAGCTAGGGATGCCTTGTCCATGAAAAGTTTGTAACATACATTCATTTATAAGCTAAGGAGGCCTTCTCCAAAGAAAGCTTAAAACATACGTACATTAATAAGCTAGGGAGGCCTTGTCCATGGAAAGCTTGTAACATACATTAATCAATAAGCTCAGAAGTCCTTGCCGATAGAAAGGTGGTAAAAAGGGTTTTGGAATAAACCAAGGAGGGCTTGTCCATAAAAAGCTTGTTACTTTTAAAATTTGTACCTGTAGGCATTGAGGCCAAACCCATTTTAAATATTATTATAAGCCATTTAGGCAAAGCCCATAGAAAGGGTTTACAATAAGCTCAGCAGGCCTTGTCCATATAAAAGTTGTAACAAAGGTAATTAAGCTGAGCAGGCCTTGCCAATAGAAAGAGTTTAGCCATTGAAGCCTTGTTCATGTGAAGGTGGTATTACAGGTATATAAGTTCATGAGGGCTTGTCCATAGAAAGGTGCTAACACAGGTACTGTAGTAAGGTCAGGAGACCTTGCCCATAGAAAAGTGCTAACACAGGTACTGTAGTAAGGTCAGGAGGCCTTGTACATAGAAAGGTGCTAACACAGGTACTGTAGTTAGGTCAGGAGGCCTTGTCTATAGAAAGGTGCTAACACAGGTACTGTTGTAAGGTCAGGAGGCCTTGTACATAGAAAGGTGCTAACACAGGTACTGTAGTAAGGTCAGGAGGCCTTGTCTATAGAAAGGTGCTAACACAGGTACTGTTATAAGGTCAGGAGGCCTTGTACATAGAAAGTGCTAACACAGGTTCTTTAGTTAGGTCAGGAGGCCTTGTACATAGAAAATGCTAACACAGGTACTGTAATAAGGTCAGGAGACATTGTCCATAGAAAGGTACTTACACAGGAACTGTAGTAAGGTCAGGAGACCTTGTACATAGAAAGTGCTAACACAGGTTATGTAGTTAGGTCAGGATGTCTTGTCCATAGAAAGGTACTAACACAGGTACTGTAATAAGGTCAGGAGACCCTGTCCATAGAAAGGTGCTAACACAGGTACTGTAGTAAGGTCAGGAGACCTTGCCCATAGAAAGGTGCTAACACAGGTACTGTAGTAAGGTCAGGAGACCTTGACCATAGAAAGGTGCTAAAACAGGTACTGTAGTAAGGTCAGGAGGTCTTGACCATAGAAAGGTGCTAACACAGGTACTGTAGTTAGGTCAGGAGACATTGTCCATAGAAAGGTGCTAACTCAGGTTCTGTAATAAGGTCAGGAGACATTGTCCATAGAAAGGTGCTAACACAGGTACTGTAATAAGGTCAGGAGACATTGTCCATAGAAAGGTGCTAGCTCAGGTTCTGTAATAAGGTCAGGAGGTCTTGTCCATAGGAAGGTGCTAACACAGGTACTGTAGTAAGGTCAGGAGACCCTGTCCATAGAAAGGTGCTAACACAGGTACTGTAGTAAGGTCACCAGGCCTTGTCTATAGAAAGGTGCTAACACAGGTACTGTATTAAGGTCACCAGACCTTGTCTATAGAAAGGGGCTAACACAGGTACTGTATTAAGGTCAGCAGACCTTGTCTATAGAAAGGTGCTAACACAAGTACTGTAGTATCGTTGTGTCATTTCCCAAATGTTGCTGTACAGGAAATACTTGTGATCTATGCAAGATTAAGTTTACCTTTCAATTATGATCTGTTTAATTGATGAGCTATGAATGAGATGGGAAATGAATAACAAGTAAAATACCACAATGGTATACTCTGACTTTAATAGAATTCCCTAAAATTTCTAGGGGGGATTTCCATGTGGGGAAAATGGGGAAAATACATGATTTTTATAGAAAATTCTCCGGCTGGGGGGTTGGGGGGTTTGGGGGGGTCTGAAGCCCCCCAAAAAACTCTGGTTCCGCCACTGCATTCTGTAATTTGCTTTGTTTTTGCGAGAGATTAATTTTCATGTTAATACAGGTAAACTGCAGCTGATCTGTGGAACAAACACTTATATCAAATATAGTGCTTACTTTGGTAATATACACATCATTACTGAAAAATATTAAAACTTAAGGATCCCTCTGACTAGACCAGGATTCAGACCCTGCACTACAGATTGTTATACCTTCTCTACAACCGACTGAGCGACCTGGTCAACGAAAGTGTCATGTCCCAGCTGTGCTTCAGGTAAATCCAAAAAAGAAACTTAAGGGAAAGTTACTGCGAATAGGAAAAACTAGAGTGCAGTGGGACAGGGATCCTGAAATAAGTGATATGCATGTCCTGGTAAAGGACACCTTTTACATGTATGGTTGTAAACAAGTCAAAATCATTCCCACGGAAACACTGCATTAAGCTGGTAATACTTTGTACCAAATGTGAGGTTACCTCTGTTGAATTACAGGCCAGAATGTGTCGTCATAAAATGGCCATAATGTATATGTTGTGAACTTGCTAGTAGCAGTATGTTACAGTGATGCAATATGTGATTGCCATGCATTAATCTTTTTTTCTAAATTCAAATTCAAATGCGGTTATGTTGAAATTTTTTCAGTAGTCTACTCCAGGCCTGAGCACACGGTTTTGTACCGCAGGCATTGATTTTATGAAAATTGCTGTTTGTGAACATTTGTCTCTCTTTCTCAGGGGAGCTCATGAAAAATGGAACACAAGGAATTAAATTGGCTTGTATTATGTTGGTTTACGACCCTGACTGACTGGAAAAGTTGGTTCCACGGTCAATTTCTGTTGGCACCATTAAAATTATAACAGGCTTCCTTGAACTTAGAAATGGTCCTCATTTCCTCCGATACCTGGTACGGTATGACAAACACTTTAAATATCATGTAACAATTGTAATCCAACTGTCAAGTTATTTGAACAACAGTAGATAGGGTACCCTATAAACGGTCTACCTTTAATGTAATCAGTCATTTATCTAGTTGTGATGACCATCAGAAGATGGGTAGAAAGCTCCAGGTTACATTCTTCTCTGTGATTCTAAAGTGGACACAAGTTAGGCTGTCCAAGAGAGCTTATTGTTGGATACATTTTTCTATTCAATTTATTTGTTGGATTTTCCAGCAGAGGTCATAATTAAGATTTTCTTGTCATGCATAACAAACATGCTACCAGTATCAAATCAGGGTTCTGGCCTCACTAATGGAGACTTAGTCCTAGGGTTATAGCATGGTCATGATTCAGATGTGCAACCTCAAAATATAAACACACATATAAACTTATCTCAACCAAAGGACTAAGGGCATTATGGGTCATTTTTTGCATGCATGCTTAGATGCCCTATGACAGCAACAATATTGCATTGCTATGCAGTAATAGCCAAAATATGGTGTTTTTGGATAGTAAGCATGTAAAAATGAAAGCCTCATGTGACAAACAAAAGATCCTTTTTAAGAATGAGCACGGGTATGACAATGTTTAAGCATGTCAAATATTTATTTGTTTGTTGCATGCGGAGACTGTCAAAAATCAAAGAGTGTTTAGTTAAATTCCTTCAAAATGGCCTTCAAATAGCGGGTTTTTGTCTCTCTTTTTAATTCCATATCTCTTAAACCAGTTATCGAATGAATTTGAAATTTCATATTTGTGTATTTTATTTATTTCAGATTACGAATATAACAACTAATTCTAAATCCCTGATAAGGCCTTATGCCACTAGTCCTTTGCTGCAAAGCATTCTTTGTCCATTATGGGACCTAGGAATATATTGATGTGCAAAGGAAGAGTGAAGCTCCCTTGAGGGCTGATGTTCAGATAACAAAAGAAACAGGAGAGCAATACAGGCCCAAAGAGCCACTTATTTTAAAGCCTGGTGTAGAGGTTTAACATTGACAATAATGGGAGTCGAACCAGTGACTATTAACATGCTGGCTATAGATGCTGTCAAACAATTTAGGCCTATAGTAGCCAACAGAAGCTTTCGCAAAGAATTTACAGCAGTGAGCTTAGTACCAACAGGAATTCCAAGGAGAGTGTGTATAATTCCTGAATGGAGACAGGAATGTACAAGATAGGGGAAATCTCCAAGTGTGTTATGTTGATAGCTTCATTTACTGTCCCCAATAAACAGCTGCCAGTACCCAAACATCAAACAGTGACACTGTTCTGTACTTAAGGTGGATACAGGGGATACTCCAGTCCTTGTCTAACAGTAAGCCAGGTTAGTGTTAAGTAGATATCCAGGCTCCCTCACCTGACAGATCAAAAGTTTCTCTCTATAAGGTTGCTCGTCCATCTCTGTTTGAAATTGGAATAATTACTGGGTCTGTGATGGTAAATTAACTTGTTTGTGTCACAACCTAAAAAGTTCACCGCTCATTACTTTCCTGTGAGCCTGAATAATCTAAACTGAATCCTTTAGTTTGGGGAATGCCAAAGGTATTGAGCTGTATTGATAAGCTAGCAGCTGTCTTAATTTAGCCGCTCCATATGTTAATACACTTGTTCCCTAGAAGAAGGAGAACAACCTCTCGAGTAAGCCATCAGGTTTTTTTCGGATCACTTTCGTATACATGTGATCACCTTGTTTTAATGCTGTAGCGTATCACCTGATTAGAAGCCTATGGAGCACTAAGGTGGAGCGACGTATCAATGCAGCAGCCCGGCCTAGGACACATCTCGCAGCTCAACTTGGTAAGTCAGTTTTATTAATTTCTACGCAAATTTATGCTTGAAATTATTTTTGAAATCCTGTTTTATTGTTGAGGTACCGAAAGTACCAGCACATTGTGGATTTTAGTATTTAACTCTAAAATAATCCATACACAGAAAAAAGAAAATTCAACTGGATCCTCTAAAACAAAATGAAAGTAATAAAATATCAGTTTCTAGAAGGTGGGACATCTATAAGTAGGTGTTCTGTATCACATCATTGTTTATGTGGTGCTTCTTTTCCTCGTTAAGTTTCTCATTTCAATACTGAAACAAATATAACACTTTGTAATACAAGTACCTTCACAAATATATAGAGCTGTACATTTGAATTTCTTTCCATTAGCAATGTAATGTTTACAAATGTTTGGAGCTGGTGCAGCGAGTAAGTAATTGAGGATGATTTTTTTACTTTCAAACGGTATGAAGAAATATATTTGCAAACCCAAGCTTTCAAATTCTTATCTCATGCCCTAGTGAAAATTTTGAAAACTTTGCCCTGTAATTGGATGCTAGTGTTGAAAACAACAAAAATGTCCAGATTATTTACTGTTTTAACTACGTTTGACATGCTATGTACAATAACTTTGTTAATCAGCCAGTAATTTCCCATGGCATACATTGCTTATTTTTATTTATTTAATGGGATTCAAATATTTTGGTATGAAAGAAAAAAACAGAAAAAAAATACCCTATGTAATGTAAACATAGGTTCCTGGTCTAAGGTCTGTGTTAGTTTCATAAAAATTGACCTAAACTAAAATTTCCAAAGGAATACAGGGAATGTTCTTCAGTAATACTCAACAACAACAAAAATGGTAATAAAAAAAGCAACTAGATTGAACTGTCCCATGAATGGCAGACTTATACCCCCCACCTGTGCGAAAAACTGTAGGAAAGTTCTTTCGAGACCATTTTTTAATGAATATGGCAAAGTATTGCAAGGCAATCCATAGTGCCCCACCAGTAATGATTTCTTTACCAAGCTGTTCACCTATCTCAGAATATAGGTCACAGTGACTACTTTTTGTACTCCACACTCCACCAGCCAATGTATAGTTGTAAACCAAATCTGGTTACTCCAAGTGACATAGAGCAGAAGATACATGTATGCCCCAGGCAAACCTTTTGAAATGATAAGGTCAAAGGTCAAAGCAAAGGCCACAGTAACCTACTTTTTATGCTTGACATTCTACAATCCCAAGATGTATTTGCATTCAAAATCTGGTTACTCCAGGAGAAATAGCATAGATGATATGCCCCGGAAAATATTTTGGACTTTTTAAAAAAGGGCATATAACTCCCAAAAAAATGGTCAGATCAAAATTTTAATTGCAGATGCACAATATCAGAGCATGTTTATTATATCAGTGAAGACTGAAGGAGGAGTTGTGAGGACAAAATTGTGAGGAGTTTGTCTGTATGTAGACTGACGGACAACTAGATTCAAGGTTAACTCCCCCCTCTGTCCCCTAACACCATTGTAGGGGGTATAATACAATTTCTAACTTAGTACTTTAATGTATTAAGATCCATTTGACATAATATTCAGGATAGAATTAAGGGGCATAATTATGAGATCACATAATCACATAATAGGGGAGTAATATGCCAAGATTGAGATAAAACCCTTATACCCCCCCCCCCCCTTCCCCTAACTCTGTTGTGGGGGGTATTTAAATTGTTCATGAAACTTGTTCTGTTTATGATATAAAGTAGGCAGAGGGACGTGGTTTCATGCATACAGACGGACTTGGTTTCATGCATACAGACGAACCTAGTTTCAGGTAGACAAAGGGACCTAGTTTCAGGTAGACAAAGGGACCTGGTCGAAGGTAGACAAAGGGACCTGGTCGAAGGTAGACAAAGGGACCTAGTTTCAGGTAGACAAAGGGACCTAGTTTCAGGTGGACAAAGGGACCTGGTTTCAGG
>NW_018408638.1:595843-605176 GCF_002113885.1 Mizuhopecten yessoensis
GTTTCAGGTAGACAAAGGGACCTGGTTTCAGGTAGACAAAGGGACCTGGTTTCAGGTAGACAAAGGGACCTGGTTTCAGGTAGACAAAGGGACCTGGTTTCAGGTAGACAAAGGGACCTAGTTTCAGGTAGACAAAGGGACCTGGTTTCAGGTAGACAAAGGGACCCGGGCCCGTATTCATGAAACCGTTCTCATGCTCATGCATAGATTTTGTGCTCAAGTCTAATTTCTTGTTCTTGTTATAACGCAATAAATCAATCTAAATTTTTCAATGATTTGGAAATGTCTTGAGAGACTTAATGCCAGATGCTGTTTCCAATGTTAACATTGGATTTTGTGATTGTATGGCATAAGTTAAGCGAGGTTCAAAAAAGATGGTTTGAGCACAGAATCCATGCTTGAGCATGAGAACGGTTTCATGAATACGGGCCCTGGTTTCATGCCCTATATTCATGAAACCGTTCTCATGCTCCAGCAAGCCTATGAAATCGGTGCTCAAGCCGACTTTCTTGACACTGGCTTGAATCTTATAACACGGTTAAAAGGTCAAGTGTAAACATTCAAAACAGTATTCAGCTTTTAGTCTCTCTAACATTCCTCCAAAATTATTTACAAAATGTGATTTTGTATTAATTGATCACAGGAACAAGGAATTTGACTTGAGCACAGAATCTGAGTTTCATGACTACAGGCTCGAGTCTGGTGTATGATATAATGTTGACGGAGGACCTGGTTTCAGGCCTGGCATACCCTCCGCTGTTGAAAAGTACATTTCTTTATCACTGATTGTTGTGAAAGATAAAAACTGACCATTTTAAAATAACAAGATAATAAGAATTAAAAAATGAAATTCTCAGAAATAGTGATCTTTGTAATAGAGCCTGTTTGTACTCGTAAAAACAGACAGAAAGACACATACAAGTATGGCATCCAGAAACCATCCAAACGGACCAGCATGCAATTTTAATTTGATTTTGGTGTGAAATGTAACATTATCAGTAATGACAACCATCCGGGTAGTCCTGAATAAATAATAGTTATCTGTGATAAGGAGAGACAGACTTGGTTCTCCGTACCAACACAGACTTGTCTGTGATAAGGAGAGGCAGACTTGGTTCTTCGTACCAACACAGACTTGTCTGTGATAAGGAGAGGCAGACTTGGTTCTTCGTACCAACACAGACTTGTCTGTGGTAAGGAGAGGCAGACTTGGTTCTCCATACCAACACAGACTTGTCTGTGGTAAGGAGATGCAGACTTGGTTCTCCGTACCAACACAGACTTGTCTGTGATAAGGAGAGGCAGACTTGGTTCTCCGTACCAACACAGATGCATCTGTGGTAAGGAGAGGCAGACTTGGCTCTCCGTACAAACACAGACTTGTCTGTGGTAAGGAGATGCAGACTTGGTTCTCCGTACCAACACAGATGCATCTGTGGTAAGGAGAGGCAGACTTGGCTCTCCGTACAAACACAGACTTGTCTGTGGTAAGGAGAGGCAGACTTGTTTCTCTGTACCAACACAGACTTGTCTGTGGTAAGAAGAATCAGACTTGGCTCTCCGTACCAACACAGACTTGTCTGTGGTAAGGAGAGGCAGACTTGGTTCTCCGTACCAACACAGACTTGTCTGTGGTAATGAAAGGCAGACTTGGTTCTCCGAAGCAGACTTGGCTCTCCGTACAAACACAGACTTGTCTGTGGTAAGGAGAGGCAGACTTGGTTCTCCGTACCAACACAGACTTGCCTGTGGTAAGGAGAGGCAGACTTGGTTCTCCGTACTAACACAGATGCGTCTGTGGTAAGGAGAGGCAGACTTGGCTCTCCGTACCAACACAGACTTTTCCTACATAAACAAGCCTGATGACCTTTTCAGAAAGAGAAATGATTGTGTTCATCTTGTTTGAAATGATAAGTTAGTGTGATATATAGCCTTGATTTCCACTGGATTGGTCTGGCTGGAAGATATTAGAAAATCAGGCAGAAAAAATCAAATGTGAGACACGCTGTATTTTGTTTCATAATATGTGAAGACGTTCCATAGATTTGCAAACACTGGTATACAAATTACTTCATGCATAAAGTGACCGAGCGTTGGGAGGAGAAGAATGTTTCTGAGATTCCACACAATCACCTAGGCCCTGGAGAGTTTACCAGTTCACCACACATTACTCGTGTATGTTCAGTATAAAGTCTGTCACAAACCTTTTTTGGATGGTCGTGTGGTGCTGACGACAGCACTCACATTTGACCAAGGTGGCCAGGGTTTGATTCCCTGATTTGACATGAAAAGGTGTTGGATTAAGACCCCATGCACATCACCATGTAATCAAGCTAATAAAAGTGATTAATATAAGTTTGTAAAACTTTATTCATGATTGTTATAATGAAGTTCATTTCAGGTTGGAAATGCATCTTTGTGATGCATACCACCATAAACGTTAAAAAGATACATTTCTGTCCTTATATTTATATTCAAAACAACAAAGACAATATTATTTTATCATTCCCTGCGGTCTCATTCAGTTCAAAATACATTTTTAATAAACTGTTTAACCAAATAGCAAAACAGCCATTTTTGCGGGAACAATTTCGTGTTTTTAATTGTAACCAGTTCCGCCAGGGCCAGGAGGCGACCATCAATTGCAATCCATTCAGGAATTTACGTCGTAATTTAAGTTTTAAGTCACATCATGATTGGTCCCAGATTACTCACACAGTTTGACTAAAAGACACAAACAGTTTCAGATTTCGAAAACATTCACCTGTAATGGTTGTTGTAATTGGATTATAACAACATTTTTGGTTGGTAAGTTTATATGAGGACTGTACTAAGGAAATAGCAATATTCATAAAGAAATCTTTTATGCATATTTATAAGGTCTAATATAATAACAAGAGGCCCATGGGCCTTAACGGTCACCTGAGTCTATAGTATTTATTTTTGTTGTTGAAATATGTACCAATTTGAGTAAAAAATAGTATAATGTTAACTTAACTTTGTCAGGACCATGAGCTGATAATTCCTAGACCAATTTTAAGTGAGATCGGCCTATTAGAACTTAGTAGCAAAATAGCGGCCATGGCAGCCAAATTGTATTTCTGATTGACCCGAAAAATAACAACACTTTGTCAGGACCATGAGACGATCATTCCTACCAACTTTCAGTTCAATCGGTCCAGCAGAACTTGACTTTAAGTTTGAAACAGGTTTTCAAAATGGCGGCCGTGGCGGCCATATTGGATTTCTGATCGACCCGAAAAATAACAACACTTTGTCAGGACCATGAGGCGATCATTCCTATCAACTTTCAGTTCAATCGGCCCAGCAGAACTTGACTTTAAGTTTGAAATGTAAAATGTTAACGGACGACGGACGACGGAGGACGGACGACGGACGACGGACGACGGACGACGACGGACGAAAACGGATAGCAATAGGTCACTTGAGCTAAAGCTCAGGTGACCTAAAAAAGCAATCACCCATTTTATCTTTTAGAAGAACTGTTTGGAGTTAATAACATGGTTGAATATAGATATTTATTACATTTTTACAAGTGAAATATCAGGAATTATCTATTTAATAAAAAAAAATACTGCAGTGAATATATACAAAATGATATATTGTCACATGTGAAGATTTCACTTTGAGTATTGTCCAATCAGAACAGTACTTTCTTTCAGGACGTAGATTTTCAGTTTATAGTTTAGATGAAGCAACAGCAGAATAAGCAGTCGTTTAAGTTGTTTAAGTTGTTTAGTTGTTTAAGTCGTTTAACGTTTGCAACATACATTTTGGCATTTCCCTAACTACACAATTTATATCATTTGTGTTTGGCCATCTTACCAGATAATTGCAGCAGCAAATACCACAGAATACTGTAGAGCAACCCATATAAAATGACACCCTGACTTGTTGTCAAGTGTGAAATCATTATTACCTGGCATCAAATATTAGGCTACTAATTCTTCACTTTTCTGATGCAGAAATAGATAGAGAATTTAATGGTTTCCCCATTTAATACCATATATATCTCTTTCGTATGGCAGAATATACCAATACATTCACTCGTGCTTTGGAAAAATATTGATTTTCTGCCATATTCGTGAAATATATATATTATTCATTGGGAAACCATTAAAATTCCTCGTAATACGTATTAGCAATTAATACAAAGTTTTCATTGAGGACATCTCAAAAAAAAATCCAATCGTAGCTATAATCATAGTTTTAGTGTTCAGAAGTTATCAGAAACACAAACATGTTTGTCAATGAAAAGAAAATTGATAATTTTTGAAAAGTTGACCTTTGGAACAAAGAGATGAAACTACCAGTAAAGTAATAATTCCTTTAGGACATTAGGATCTTATGTTTTACTTCCTATATTTTCAGAGAAGCATTAAAAATGCTTTCACTGGATAAGGTAAGACAGTACTCTAAATACAAGTTACACAAGAGGTCATCAGTTCCAATCAATATTGAGTAGTAATAACTCATTATCACAAACAGAATGGAAAAAAATCCTATTCTTCTTGTGAAACTTGTTTTTAGAGTTTTTTCCTGGTTTGGACGTAACCCTATTAATCATCTGTATACCTAGGAGCATTTGTATTACCAGTCTTCTGAACAAAAAACTCAGCTACCCTTGGCTCAAACTCCTGAAACTTTATAACAACAGATTCACTGATATATCTAGCCCCAATACCAATGCTCTCCAGTATACAAATGGTTAGCAGTATGTGTTTGAACCACCCACCTCCAGTATACGAATGGTTAACAGGATGTGTTTGAACCACCCACCTCCAGAATACCAGCGGTTATATCAGTATGTGTTTGAACCACCCACCCCCAAAATACCAGCGGTTAGCAGTATGTGTTTGAACCACCCACCTCCAGAATACCAGTGGTTAGCAGTATGTGTTTAAACCACCCACCTCCAAAATGCCTCTTCTCCTATCAGAGTGTGGTGTTCAAAAACTACAAAACAAAAAGGTACAAATATTCGGTAAATTAAAAATAAAATGTTCTGGAAGCTATCATTAATTCCATTGTCTTTCAAATACTGCAATTAATGATAGCTTTGACACATGGGTACAACATTGTGCAACTAGAATGCAACATAAATGTAAAATTGTATGAACCATACAACAACCATACAACAATGAACAGCAAGAATTAAAGATTGTACAACAAAGTTGCAACACTACACAACTGTAGGCAATATCCTACAAGAACAATACAAAATAACAAGTTCTATAAAATAACAAATTATTCAAAATTACAAATTACACAAAAAGAAAGCAATATTGTACACAACACAGCATGGAACAAAAAACACCCTTACAGCAATGTGTGTTCCTGCTTTCTATTTCCCCCCAAAAAGTGTTTTTCATTAGGTGTGGCCTAACCCTTTTACATCCTTTGTTTGAGGAGGTTCATTTATGAGAGTATATCTGCAGCTGCTATTAGCAGTGTATGAATATGTAGCTTGAGCACTATTGTTACAATTGTGGGACTACATCTTCAGAATATTATGTAGTTCTTTCAAAAAACATTACTTAAAACGTCACCCAGCATTTTAATTGACACCAATTTAATATGATGATTCTCTTCATTTCAATTATTTAGTTTCATTAAATTAAACAAAAATGAATTAGATATGATACCTTTGTTTAACCTTTCAATTTTGTGCGGGAAACGGCTTGTGATGTCTACTGTTCTAATGATTGACCTGATCTCGCTGATAACAATGGAACATTTAAAATTTTAGGGAAATAAAAAAAAAGGAAATATAAGCAATAAACTGCATAGTTGTGGCAGACCCACTGGAATAACTGTAACATGTGTCACAGACAAACTTGTGTACTTTTCAGTTTGTCAGTGACACATGTGGCAGTTACACCAGTATGTCTGCCACACCTATGCAGTTTATTTCTTAACTAAGATACATACACAATTGTACCCTTAACTAGTTGTTTATTCTCTTTTTGTCCATCACCTTCTCTGATAAACTTGATCTCAGCCTCTACACTAGCTATACAATCAGTCTCTACACTAGCTATACACTCAGCCTCTACACTAGCTATACACTTAGCCTCTACACTAGCTATATACTCAGCCTCTACACTAGCTATACACTCAGCCTTTACACTAGCTATACACTAGCTATACAATCAGCCTCTACATTAGTACTACTCAGCCTCTACACTAGCTATACACTCAGCCTCTTCACTAGCTTTACACTCAGCCTCTACACTAGCTATACACTCCGCCTCTACACTAGCTATACACTCAGCCTCTACACTACTATACACTCAGCCTCTACACTAGCTATACACTTAGCCTCTACACTAGCTATATACTCAGCCTCTACACTAGCTATACACTAGCTATACAATCAGCCTCTACATTAGTACTACTCAGCCTCTACACTAGCTATACACTCAGCCTTTACACTAGCTATACAATCAGCCTATACCCTAGCTCAACACTCAGTCTTTACACTAGCTATACACTCAGCCTCTGCCCTAGCTATATACTCAGCCTCTTCACTAGCTTTACACTCAGCCTCTACACTAGCTATACACTCCGCCTCTACACTAGCTATACACTCAGCCTCTACACTAGCTCTACTCAGCCTTTACACTAGCTATACAATCAGCCTATACCCTAGCTCAACACTCAGTCTTTACACTAGCTATACACTCAGCCTCTACACTAGCTCTACTCAGCCTCTACACTAGCTTTACACTCAGCCTCTACACTAGCTTTACACTCAGCCTCTACACTAGCTATACAATCAGCCCCTACACTAGCTCTACTCAGCCTTTACACTAGCTATACAATCAGCCTATACACTAGCTCAACACTCAGTCTTTTCACTAGCTATGCCCTCAGCCTCTGCGCTAGCTATATACTCAGCCTCTTCACTAGCTTTACACTCAGCCTCTACACTAGCTATACACTCAGACTCTACACTAGCTGTACACTCAGCCTCTACACTAGCTATACACTCAGCCTCTGCACTAGCTATATACTCAGCCTCTTCACTAGCTTTACACTCAGCCTCTACACTAGCTATACAATCAGCCCCTACACTAGCTCTACTCAGCCTTTACACTAGCTATACAATCAGCCTCTACACTAGCTCTACTCAGCCTCTACACTAGCTTTACACTCAGCCTCTACACTAGCTTTACACTCAGCCTCTACACTAGCTTTACACTCAGCCTCTACACTAGCTTTACACTCAGCCTCTACACTAGCTTTACACTCAGCCTCTACACTAGCTTTACACTCAGCCTCTACACTAGCTTTACACTCAGCCTCTACACTAGCTTTACACTCAGCCTCTACACTAGCTATACACTCCGCCTCTACACTAGCTATACACTCAGCCTCTACACTAGCTATACAATCAGCCTCTACACTAGCTCTACTCAGCCTTTACACTAGCTATACAATCAGCCTATACACTAGCTCAACACTCAGTCTTTACACTAGCTATACACTCAGCCTCTGCACTAGCTATATACTCAGCCTCTTCACTAGCTTTACACTCAGCCTCTACACTAGCTATACAATCAGCCTCTACACTAGTACTACTCAGCCTCTACACTAGCTATACACTCAGCCTCTACACTAGCTATACACTCAGTCTCTACACTAGCTTTACACTCAGCCTCTACACTAGCTATACACTCCGCCTATTTTTATACATACACATATGTTATATGTGGTGACTCTTTACAGTCTCTGTCAGTCTGCTATACATAGGTGTTGTACTATTAAACACTGGGTAAAACGGAATGTAGACTGGTACCAGTGATGGAGCATGTTTGTGATGCTAGTCCTGTCTTAACAGTGATACTGACCTTGATCTCAGAGTACTACATACATGTATACCCAGGCTGTTGCTTACATAATCCTGTTACGTAATACTTATGGAAGAGGATAGCAGAGAAATTCTATTTGTGTTGACTGTTGACGTCATTAAGATACATATTACCAATATACCACTGTATTGTAGTAATCAAAGTTAGACAACAGTCTACAGAGATAATAATAAAATAATAATACTAATTTGAGGTTCTGATATACTGCTTTATCACAACCTAATTTTTAGGTTGTCTTGAATCGGTTCACAAATTATTATCCGTGGTTATAGGGTCTTTGCAACTAGCCAATATCTGTCTCAACTCCCTGGGGAGCATACAGCCGATGCTGCCATTTTGGTGCTCACAGCTAGCATTCTACAATTCTAGCACTGCCCAACCACGTACACATTTACAGTTGAGTAGACTGGAACAAGCGAAGTAAACTATCTTGCTCAAAGATACAACACAGTGCCGTGCCGCGACTCAAACCCGCAACCCTTCGGTCACGAGCCTGACGTCCTACCACTAGACTACCGTGCCTCCTATAACACATTCTGTATCCTACACTAGCTTTACACTCAGCCTCTACACTAGCTTTACACTCAGCCTCTACAATAGCTTTACACTCAGCCTCTACACTAGCTTTACACTCAGCCTCTACACTAGCTTTACACTCAGCCTCTTCAGTAGCTATATCCTCAGCCTCTACACTAGCTATACACTGAGCCACTTCACTAGCTATTACCCAGCCTCTACACTAGCTATATACTCAGCCTCTACACTAACTATACACTGAGCCGCTACACTAGCTTTACACTCAGCCTATACACTAGCTTTACACTCAGCCTCTACACTAGCTTTACACTCAGCCTCTACACTAGCTATATACTCAGCCTCTACACTAACTATACACTGAGCCGCTACACTAGCTTTACACTCAGCCTATACACTAGCTTTACACTCAGCCTCTACACTAGCTTTACACTCAGCCTCTTCAGTAGCTATATCCTCAGCCTCTACACTAGCTATACACTGAGCCCCTTCACTAGCTATTACTCAGCCTCTACACTAGCTATATACTCAGCCTCTACACTAACTATACACTGAGCCGCTACACTAGCTTTACACTCAGCCTATACACTAGCTTTACACTCAGCCTCTACACTAGCTATACAATCAGCCTCTACACTAGCTCTACTCAGCCTCTACACTAGCTATACACTGAGCCGCTTCACTAGCTATTACTCAGCCTCTACACTAGCTATATACTCAGCCTCTACTCTAGCTATACACTGAGCCGCTACACTAGCTATATACTCAGCCTCTACACTAGCTATACACTCAGCCTTTACACTAGCTATACAATCAGCCTCTACACTAGCTATACACTGAGCCACTTCACTAGCTATTACTCAGCCTCTACACTAGCTATATACTCAGCCTCTACACTAGCTAT
>NW_018408638.1:605501-606699 GCF_002113885.1 Mizuhopecten yessoensis
CTACACTAGCTATACACTCAGCCTCTACACTAGCTATACACTCAGCCTCTGCACTAGCTATACACTGAGCCGCTACACTAGCTATATACTCAGCCTCTACACTAGCTTTACACTCAGCCTCTTCACTAGTTTTACACTCAGTCTCTACACTAGCTATACACTCAGCCTTTACACTACCTATACACTCAGCCTTTACACTAGCTATACAATCAGCCTCTACACTAGCTCTACACTCAGCCTCTACACTAGCTATACAACCAGCCTCTACACAGCCTCTACACTAGCTCTACACTCAGCCTTTACACTAGTTATACAATCAGCCTCTACACTAGCTCTACACTCATCCTCTACACTAGCTATACAACCAGCCTCTACACTAGTTACACACTTAGCCTCTATACTACCTATACACTGAGCCTCTACACTAGCTATACACTCAGCCTCTACACTAGCTATACAATCAGCTTCTACACTAGCTCTACTCAGCCTCTACACTAGCTATACACTCAACCTCTACACTAACTATACACTCAGCCTCTACACTAGCTATACCCTCAGCCTCTACACTTGTTATACACTTAGCCTCTACCCTAGCTATACACTCAACCTCTACACTAGCTCTACACTGAGCTGCTACACTAGCTATACACTCAGCCTCTACACTTGTTATACACTTAGCCTCTACCCTAGCTATACACTCAACCTCTACACTAGCTCTACACTGAGCTGCTACACTAGCTATACACTCAGCCTCTACACTTGCTATACACTTAGCCTCTACACTAGCTATACACCCAGCCTCTACACTAACTATACACTCAACCTTTACACTAGCTATACACTCAGCCTCTACACTTGTTATACACTTAGCCTCTACACTAGCTCTACACTGAGCCGCTACACTAGCTATCCACTCAGCCTCTACACTAGCTATACACTCAGCCTCTACACTAGTTACACACTTAGCCTCTATACTAGCTATACACTTAGCCTCTACACTAGCTATACACCCAGCCTCTACACTAACTATACACTCAACCTCTACACTAGCTATACACTCAGCCTCTACACTTGTTATACACTTAGCCTCTACACTAGCTATACACTCAGCCTCTACACTAGCTCTACACTCAGCCTCTACACTAGTTCTACACTAGCTATACACTCAGCCTCTACACTAGCTATACACTCAGCCTCT
>NW_018408638.1:608414-634294 GCF_002113885.1 Mizuhopecten yessoensis
TCAGGATTCAAAGACAGTTTTAGCAGGCATTATAATGTGCTCAGGATTCAAAGACAGTTTTAGCAGGCATTATAATGTGATGAAATGTATCACTCAGGGTTAATGTATATATTCAGAAAGGGCCACAAAAAAGGTCCTTAAGTATTTTTTAGGGAGAAGGTTCTGTTACCTTATTGGCTCATCTGGTTGAAGGACAAAGCAGAGCTATAATTATGCAATTCTGTGGCGTCTACTGTTCATCAGTCAGTCAATGATTTCTTCTGAAAACATCGTGGAATTTCACAAAATCCAACTGGAAACATCAAAAACTTGTGGAGATTCAAATTGTAAAAATACAGAGTGGCTTTACCTCCTAGGGGTGAAGGGCAAGGTCAAAAACTATGAATTTGACAATATTATCTTAAAAGGACTTCTCTGGAAATTAGCCTATGTGATGGATATTAACCATATTTGGTTGGAAGCACCTTCAGATGGTAGGAATTAAAACATGTTTAAACACAGGAGCTAATTCAAAAGGCAGCTGACAGGTGGGGAAAGAAATTGGTAATGTTGACAGTGTTTCTAAGAAAACATTTCTCCTCTAAAACTGTGATGAATACCAAGTATTTAGTTGAGAGTATTCTCAGAGGGTGATGATTAAAAGATATATCAACAAATAAGCCGACTCTCCAAGGGGTTGAGAGGCAGGGCCAAAAATGTGTACTTTCTTTGAAATAGCTGAGATTTCTGCCCTATAATCATATACCCACTTACTAAGGGTGAGACCAGGAACACCTTAAGCTACTAGGGTTGGCTCCCGGGTCTGGCCAACCTCTGAGGACTTTGTCCCAGTGTCATTTAAACTTGGAAATATCCCTACCCTTAAAACAAATCTTCAAATGATGGTATGAATAGACCAATACTAATATGTTACCAGGATTGGTCCTGTGGTCCGTCCCCGTCCCCAGGATTTAGTCCCTGTGTCATAACATGTAAATGGTTGAGATCTCCACCTCATAAACCATGATAACACAATCATATCACTAGGAACGGTTCTGCCTGTGAGACTTAGACTCTGTGTCGTGATATGGAAATGGTTGAGATTCCCACCCTATAATGTACAGGCAAATACTCTTCATGCTACTGTAATAACCCCGGGACTTGGGTTATATACTGGAAACAGTTACGATCACCAACCCAATAACCCAATACGATTGCTGGACATCAAATCCGATGTTAATGAACTGATTAATTATCACACATTAAAGAACTAGATGCTTTGATGTACCGAGCACTGTAATAATTGTACAGTTAAAGTGGTATCCAATGTCTATTTGACCATGGTGATTACAGCAAGTGTCAGAGATAGACAGTAGACATACATCCGCCAAAAATGTACTGAAGACATGGTCACATATTATTTTTACTCATTTTGCCTCTTAATTCAGATGCTCAGTGAATGTCCTGAAGTGTTCTGTGTAAGAAAGTATTCATTTGCCTTACAAATTTATAGATGATAAATGTTTTGCAAAGTTTCTAACAAAACTTGGTACTTATCCTAAAAATTCTAGATAACACGAGGGTATTTCATACAGTAGCTGTCAACCCTCCTTCAATTTGACTAAAATTTATCAATCTCCCACGAAACTCCTTCATTCAAGTCCAAACTCACAAAAACTCAAAATCTACATAATGTGGTCAAATCATCTCCTAGTTAGTATAGGGTGTGTAATGATCATAACAGGTGTCTGAATCAATAGAATGGTTTTTGGAGTTATTTTGATACATGAAAAGGGAAAGATAAATTGAGCAAAGCGGTTTCAATTGTTCCTTCATTGCAAATGGGTAATTTGGGAGATCTCCCTCATTGGAGGTTTCAGAGGTTGATACCTAGGTTGTTTTTACTCATGTATACCTGATGCTTAAGTGTATTTCTGGAAAATATGCTCTCCTCCTCTTTGTGACCCTGATAATTAGGTTACACTTTGATAAACGGTTCAACAACATTAAGCAATGCTGGCAACATTTCTGAAAACAGGACGCCAAGAAAGTAGATTGAGTTTTAAAGTATATTGATGATGAAATAGGAGTATAAATATTATAACAGATTGAGTTTCAAAGTATATTAATGATGATGAAACAGGAGTATAAATATTATAACAGATTGAATTTCAAAGGCTAATGGTAAAAATGTAGCAGGATGACATAGGAGCAGATTGAATGTCAAAGATGGATGACAAAACAAAAGATTGCATTTGAAGGTTAGAAGAAAAGAAATGATTGAATTTTACAGGATGATTACAAAATTAAATACATGTAGAAGTATGAAATTAACAGAAGTTTGAATTTTAAAATATCAAACGAACAGAAAGCAGAATGACAAAGGGAAAACTAGAGTTAATTAAGCAGGATGAAATCAGACAAACGTAAAGATTCAGTCCCAAGTAGAATGATAGGACAGCAAATCTAATTTTAAGTCTGAAAGAAAAAACAGCAGACTAAATTCAAAAGATGGATTAATGGAAATTAAAGCAGGAAAACAAAAGAACAGTTTCGAATTCCAAAGCAGAATGAAAAAGAGAAATGGAATTCCAGAGCATAACGGGAAAAAAATCTAAAGGAAATTGAATTTCAAAGAAGGATGAAAAACAGCAAATCGAATTTTAAAGAAGGATGACAATGCAGCAGATTTAATTTCAGTATGATACCAATAGAAATGGCTGAATTTCAAAACAGGGAGAAAAATAGCAGATTAGATTTCATCAGCATCATCATCATCGATGGAGTGCAATTGTGACTGTGAGAGGTTCCTAGAGGTGGCAGTTAAAAACTTATTTTTTATGGTATTTTCGTATATGATAAAACTTTATTTACAAAAAGTATACATGAAGTTAGTATAGAGATTTAAAGCAGGAAGGAAAACAGTTTGGAAATCAAAGAATGAAGATACACTACAAATAACTGTCCAAAATAGGACAACAGAAGGGCAGATTCAGTGTTCAAAAGGTGGGTTGGGTTTAAAGCAGTAGGTTGGGTTTAAAGCAGCAGGACCACAGACTTAGCTAATTCCTTGGTAGGACAAAACAAAAGTTGGGTCTCAAAGGCAGAATTTAAAGGGGAAAATGAATTCCCGAACATATAATGGAAAAAGAAGAAGAAGACAGATTTAAACTACGAAAAGTGTGAATGTGCATACAATTGAAGATTTGTTGAAATACCAGAATTTACGAAGAATCGCACTTGGTTCTTCAAATAAATACTTATAATGAACAATTATTCTATCAACATTTGGACTTTTAAGAGATGTTTGTGTTAATCCTTTTTGTTAGCTTGGTCTATTGGAAATCTAAGTGTCAATCAAAACGTCATAATATTATCAATTAAGAACTGATTGTTAAGACGAACACGATCGCTCCTACTGTATGACGTAAGGAGACATCGTTGGTTACTCCTGTGAAATAGACAGTACTCATACGAGTGTGATGCGCTCGCTCTACCTGAACCGAGTTTTTCCAACGGTAGAGCGTAGTCTATTTTTAGCACACCTCTGGTTTGTTGCAGCAGCTGCGTGACGGCTATCTGCCATTCCACGAGTTTGCCGGTGAGATTTTGTTCAATGGGCGTTTATAATCTATGTAAATGAGTGTAACACTGCTGCTCAAACTGACCCTCTCGGAACCTGACAAATACTTTCGTTTCCCATGTTCTGGTAGCCGGCTAACGAATGTCTTGGATTAGCCCCGCGCGGAGGACATGTACAGTTAACGTGCTGCTCCCGTCAAGGCCCCATTAAACGTTAGCCTTCTAGTGAAAACGCGACGTGCATCAACACCGGTGAAATTTTCACATACACAACATGGCGGATCCCGGAGAAGGAGGGGGCTCGGAGCAGGATGATATCTCATTTCTCCGGACGGTATGTACTTGTCTTCATCAATGGAATTAAATTATTATACATGTGTGTATCCTTCAATATTCATCGATCTCTTATAAAACAGCTGTTTACGACGTTTAACGTTAGATGTAGCGCACGTGCATGCACGTCCGCCTGCCCTGTCAATTATTTCAATGTTGAGGTCGTACACGTGAGAGAGATGGTCAACATTTGACAAATTAAATTAAGGCTCACATGTTCGTTTATTTTTTATAAAGGATTCTGCAGCGTTGTATAATTGAAATGAAAGTAGCATGCCTAATACACAAACACAAACTATAAGGCACAGACTTGTTTCTTAAGTGTTAAGGAATTCAACATCACTTTCAAATGACGATATCATAAAAAAAATATAAAATAGAAGTTTTATGATCTTTCATTTGTTTTCAATTGATTAGAATTATCAATTGGATGCAAGGTAGTTATTCAATACATATGTATCAGTATTTTTGTCTTTACTGCTTAATATGGCAATGATGATGATATAAGAGATGATTCATGAACACATCACAGAAGTTAGCTTGTAATATATATCCATATGGCCCCTATTGAACAGAGGCACAGCTACCTCAGCAATGTAAACAATTAGCAGTGTAATGTTGAGGAGCCTCTGCCATCAGCCATCATATTGCTGTGATACATGATCTGATAAGAAGTAACACGGAGGAGTAACTAGATCAGTCTAGCACACCGTCAGTGGGGGCAATTAGCACTAATTCACTCCGTTAATCACAGAATAACACAGCTCACAACTCACTTTATTGATTGTTGATGTTGTGAAATAGTTTGCTGTGAAAACTCAACTGAATCAGTGGTGTAAAAAAAATACCATTGGGTCGTCTCATGTAAACACTGTTTTTATATCAAAATTTGCAAAACAATTGCAAAGGACCCCATTTTCTTTCAAGATTTTCTCTCATTCTTTATGTATATATATGTCCTATAAAATTAATCTCTTGTTTTTGACCCCTGATGTTTGAAAAGGCTAATACTGTCATCGAATAACCCAATTTTGGGCAACGTGAAAATGAGACAGAAACAGACTAGATAGTTATAAACAATATCTCAATGTAAACTGAATACCCTAAAATTCAGTCCTTATGTATAAAAACCAACTTAGTAAGTCCTAATGTGTAAAAACATGTAAGAATTCTTGATGTGTAAATCCATGTAGAAAGTCCTAATGTGTAAATACCTGTAGTAGTTCGTAATGTGTAAATACTTGTAGTAGGTCCTAATGTGTAAATACTTGTAGTAGATCCTAATGTGTAAATACTTGTAGTAGGTCCTAATCTATAAATACATGTAAGAATTCCTAATGTGTAAATACCTGTAAAAGGTCCTAATGTGTAAATACTTGTAGTAGGTCCTAATGTGTAAATACTTGTAGTAGATCCTAGTGTGTAAATACATGTAGTAGGTCCTAATCTATAAATACATGTAAGAATTCCTAATGTGTAAATACCTGTAAAAGGTCCTAATGTGTAAATACATGTGTAAATACATGTAGACATGTACCCTTACTCGTTCCTAGTGTGTAAATACATTAGTAAGTCCTAATGTGTAAAAACCTGTAAGAATTCTTGATGTGTAAATACCTGTATTAGATCCTAATGTGTAATTACCTGTAGTAGGTCCTAATGTGTAAATACCTGTAGAAGGTCCTAATGTGTAAATACCTGTAGTAGTAGGTCCTAATGTGTAATTACCTGTATTAGATCCTAACGTGTAAATACCTGTATTAGTTCCTAATGTGTAATTACCTGTAGTAGGTCCTAATGTGGAAATTCATGTAATTAAAGGTCCCAATGACAGAGGGAAGTGTCCATATTGTTTATTAAGTGTTATACATCACCCTACCTAACAAGTTCTCTGGAGGTTACCGTTGTTCTTAGTAATGTCAGATTACCTTTAGATTATCTTGATATTTACCTGTAACAGGTCCTTATGAAGGATTGATATCAATGGTACTAGTAGGAAGTATATGTTGAAGTATTCCTTAAAAATCACATATTGCAATGGATTTTACAGAATTGTAGTTGTTTTAAAGAATGTTTGGAAAAAGAAATAAAAAAAGGAAACAAAAAATAGAGAAGTAACAGTCAAGACCTTCATATTGTAAAGCCTACACCTTATCAATGATGTCAATAAGGATTTATAGGCCAATAACTGCACCACGTCAAAGTGAGTGTCCAATCTCTAGGATACAAACCCATGAAAAAACATTACACATTGAAGATAAAATAACTTGACAGGGGAAGTTACTATAAGCAAGAAATGTTATTTTTGTTGCTACTCATATTAAAAGATAATGAGTGGAACTCTTGTTAACATTTATAGCTGATACAGTTTCACCCTTTACTCTTGTTCACTGTTATAGCTGATACAGTGGCACCCTTTACTCTTGTTCACTGTTATAGCTGATACAGTGTCACCCTTTAATCTTGTTCACTGTTATAGCTGATACAGTGGCACCCTTTATTCTTGTTCACAGTTATAGCTGATACAGTGGCGCCCTTTACTCTTGTTCACAGTTATAGCTGATACAGTGGCACCCTTTACTCTTGTTCACTGTTATAGCTGATACAGTGACACCCTTTTCTCTTGTTCACTGTTATAGCTGATACAGTGTCACCCTTTAATCTTGTTCACTGTGATAGCTGATACAGTGGCACCCTTTATTCTTGTTCACAGTTATAGCTGATACAGTGGCACCCTTTACTCTTGTTCACAGTTATAGCTGATACAGTGGCACCCTTTACTCTTGTTCACTGTTATAGTTGATACAGTGGCACCCTTTAGTCTTGTTCACAGTTATAGCTGATACAGTGGCACCCTTTACTCTTGTTCACAGTTATAGCTGATACAGTGGCACCCTTTACTCTTGTTCACTGTTATAGCTGATACAGTGACACCCTTTACTCTTGTTCACAGTTATAGCCGATACAGTGGCACCCTTTACTTTAATTGTTGGTTTTATTTAGGATTTAACGTCCTCCTCGTAATATGTGCCTGATATGACGACAATTGGATTAAGTAAAACTGACAAAACTACACATCAATGTATGATATTTGGTTGACCTTTAGCAATAGCAAAACAAGTCCTTGTTCTAAAACATGACATTGGTGAATATTAAAGTGATTGATTTTGGCAAATTGTAGATTTTTTTCAAGAGAAAACATTGGATTTACATGCACATGCAATGAACACACAGAAAAATAGACCAATCAGGCTCTTATATTTGTATTGAGTATTGTATGTTATTAAAGTAAACCTAATTTGATGTGTAGTTGTGAGGACAGATCAGTTGAAATACATGTAGGTGTTATATATGCAAGACCACAGACTTGTGTTTTTCTAACGAATCAGAAACACAAGTTTATTGCGCGGACGAATATATACGTCCGCACAATAAATGAGTGCTTTCTATTCGTTAGAAAAACACAAGTGTGTGGTCTTGCTTTGATCACATACCTTCCGTATTTGGTAGCGATCGATACAAAGATTTTATAAACTGTGACATTTTTTGCAAATACCCGAAACTTTTCAGTTCGCCATGACAAGGGGNCGAAACTTTTCAGTTCACCATGACAAGGGGATTCCCATAAAAATATTCTGAAAATTGCCTGTATTGCTATAACAAGATTCAACAGGTATGTGATAAAACATCATACACTAGACACTGCACTATTCCATCTGGTCAAGCTCTAACTAAATGTTTCAGAGGACATCATATTCAGCAACAGTTGTGGTCAATGTCATTCATGTTAAACAATTATACTAGCCTGAAGAACTCTGTGCATTCCATAGACTGTTATTTGCATCCTTAGGTATAATATATTAATTTAAATCTCTTGCAGTCAATATGAAACCATATTACCTCTCTAAAAATTCAACCTTAACCTGATTGTTAGTTCACCTGCCTGAAGGTTAATGATCATGACATTATGCCATGATCTGGTATCTTTTTACCAACTGTTCATTAAAACAAATGCCCGGTAGTCCAGAACGGTCAAATGGATTTTGACCAAATATGGCGTTGATCTCCAGCATTATTGGATTAAGGAAACTCTATATTGTATAAATAAAAGGTTGAAAGGTGTGTGGCCCCAAGAGGATAGAGGGGCACACACCTAGCACTAGAATATGGGATAAAGGGTTTTAACAAAATGTAGTCAAGATGTATTTTGGTCAAGGACATTCAGCATTGTATAAATGAAGAGTGTGCACCCCCACCCCCCACCCCTAAACCTGGGGACAGAGGAGTGGGCGTGCTTTGTGAAAGTAGGTAGTAGGTAAAGATTTAAATCCTACTCTTTGAATATGGGTAAAAAGGGATGTTAGCCTTACTTGGTCTGGAATATCCTTGTGCCAAGAGGATTAAGTGTTTGTATAAGTGGAGGGTGTAGCCACCTTGGGGACAGAGGGGCAGGGCCTATACTAGGGGAAATATAGGTAAGTATTAAATAATATCCTGCTCCTGTCCTGTATATTAGGTAAAGGGATTTTCCCTTCATTTGACCTGTTTTTGTTGAAGATCTTTAGCTCCCTCTAGTAAAAGTGAAAAAGTAATTATGACAAGATTTTTAATGAATCACAGAAAGAAAATAATTATGTTTACAAAAAGACCCCTTTTTTGATACATAGATCAATTGAACAGGAAAGTTGTTCTTGAAGATATCCATCTGTTTCATATAAAGAAAAAACATACCAGGTGAGCTATTTAGGCCCTTAGACCTCTTCAGTATATGTGATATAACAAGTACTTATATAAAAACTCTAACAGCTGATATAAACCTGTACTTCTTATATATCTAATAAAAAAAACAACTATTGAGTGTGTAAATCTTTCTTAAGACAGAGTAAATAATGTAAGAAAAATCAATATAAAATTACCTTGGTTATACAACAGTTTATTGACTATTCAGTGATGTGTATTTAAGTTAGTTATTTGAGAGAAATGTTAGATAGCTACTGAGAATGAACTTTTCTTAATTAGAGTACTCTTATGGCTGGAATCGGGTACATTTACTAATGTCATCTGTGTGTACACACATTCCTTGGTGATACTTGTGATAAATATAAAGTACAGACTAATCATTGGTTTAAGCGATTTAAAGTTCAAACAATTAAACGACCTGTTATTCCTGCGATTACAGATCCGAGTTTCCTGCAAGCTTGTCACTTGCCCTGCCTTAGTGTATGGACCTTTACTACTGATTTTCTGCCCTGTTTTAGTGAAGGGAAGTGATGAGGTGGTGCACCCAGGAGTTTACATTGTGTATCTATAGATCTGTACATGTGAGGATGGAGAAGACCCTGTGCATCAGCAGACACTACACATACCTAGGTACTGGGCCTGGCATCACAAACAAGTCATAATATTTTGAGAAACTCTTGGTTCCGCACATGTAGTATAAACAGTGTATAATCGTAGAGGCAGAACATTGGCTCGGCCTGCAAAAGTTGTACAAAATGTATAACTATATATATATATGTACAGTATTCTACAGATTATATCATATAGAAAAAAGCTATCTGGGTTTGATCACTGTTTGTGTATCATTGCTTACCAAAGACCTTTTCTGGGAGCCCTGAGTACAGGGGGGTCTGGTTAAGGGAATATAGACAGCCGAGATAACAAAAGATGTATACTTTTAGATTAGTCACGAAATTAAGCAACCAGACCGATCACCCTGGTAAAACAGACAATGTTTTTTAGGTTTTGACAGCCATGCATGGAACAGTTGCTTTGTCAGTCACATATGGTTGATAGCATCAGTCTCCTGTGGTGAATACCATACTACTGGTACTCCTGAGAGAAAAACTGCTGAAGCCTCTTTTTGATCAAATAGAACATCTTCCTGTCCCTCTCTCATGGAGTCTTGTTCATGATGTTGATGATGGCCCCATGGGGAGCCTCACACTGTAGGGAAGAGCCTAGCAGATAGCATGTGATTCTCCTTACTACAGGTCTGGGTAGGCCTCCCATACAAGGTTAGGCAGGTATACTGATACAACAGTATTCTATGACTCAAAGGCCAGGCAAAGTTATGGCATAGTTTCCTAACAGTATTCTATGACTCAAAGGCCAGGCAAAGTTATGGCATATAGTATAACTTTCCCAACAGTATTCTATGACTCAAAGGCTAGGCAAAGTTATGGCTGTATTCTATGACTCTAAGGCCAGGCAAAGTTGTGCGATTATACCAATACCTACAGTATTCTATGACTCCAAGTCTAGGCAGAGTTGAAGCATAGTTTCCTGTGTGTCTGTGAATATGTTGATTTCCATTCCCTGAAATATGAAAAACAAACGTTATTATCTATACAAATTCCAGTTAAATATTCCAGCTTGATGGTGGAATACTTATAATTGCTTATTTAGGGGGGTGATGTTTTAGTATCATCTGCACAGTGAATGCATATGTTGACGGAATGTAGAAAAAACACCAAAAAAACCCATATAAGGTGTATGTATACAAATTTACTAGGTATTATACAAAAGTGAAGGTATCAAATGTAACTGGAGAAATATGGGAGAATGATATTGGGATGGAATGCAGTCAAACATGTATAAACCCTGTTCATGACGTACACCTAACAATTGGAGTTTCCTTGTGACATCTGAGGTAGATGTCTTTGTGAAGGTGTTGTCAGTCGTACAAATACCTACTTCTTGAGCAAATTTAAGTTATCTGGTAGATTTTTTTATAAACCAGCGATTGTTGATCCTGTTTTATTGTAGCTACACAGTGAAACATTGTACACGGCTTGTTTTGAAATTTGAATCCACAGGGCCTAGATTTTATGACCAACATTTCATTACTTCTATGCATCTTGTACAGTTTTAGTCACTTTTCTCCTATTCTTGTTTTCTCATTATTGTCAGCACTTTCACCAATAAAAGATGTAAAAATTATGTACTGGTAGTTGTTTTAGAAACTTATATCTAGAGATATGACATTGCCTCTCAGATATCTCTGTTCTCTGCAGGTTTTTCGTTTGTCACTTTGTGGTATTTATTTGACACAGTTTATATCATTTTGCTAATTAGGAAAGTTGTTGTATAACAGTTTGAAGGCTGGCTTCTTTATGCTGCTGGCTACTCAAAAGTTTTTAGCTTTACAACAAGGTCAAGCATCAAGGTCACAGGGATTACCGGTGGTGATCTACATGTAGGTGATTAGGTGTCTTTAAAACATACATAAAAATAAAATAAAAATGAAAATAAGATGGCAATATGCCTATCTGGTGTTCCCTGTCAACTTTTCTTGTACACAATGTCTGATGTGTATACAACAAACAACATCAGTCTGCCAAATTCCAAGCCGAAATAACCATCAGAAACTATTTCCAGATGTTGGGAACAAAAACATTGAATCAGGATGGGTATAGACCACAAATGACTACTTAACTTTAGTGACTAATTTATTCTTGAAAGATGAATTGATAAACTTTGTGTACGGAGGTGTATGCACATTGCCAATGATGTGTTCTGAATTGAACTCCAATACAACCTTACACAGCTGAACATGTTGGCAGGTAAACATATATGTATCACTGATAAGCAAGGCTCAGATAAGGTAACTTAGGATAAACTCCTCATCACCAATCTAATGCCATACACAAATTACTGGCAGGCATTGTTAGCATACAGACATTGCTAGCATACAGGCCCTGTTAGCATACAGGCATTGTTAGCATACAGGCATTGTTAGCATACATGCATTGTTAGCATACAGGCATTGCTAGCATACAGGCCCTGTTAGCAAACAGGCCCTGTTAGCATACAGGCATTGTTAGCATACAGGCATTGCTAGCACACAGATAAGGTAACTTAGGATAAACTCCTCATTACCAATCTAATGCCATACACAAGTTACTGGCAGGCATTGTTAGCATACAGGCATTGCTAGCATACAGGCCCTGTTAGCATACAGGTATTGCTAGCAAACAGGCCCTGTTAGCATACAAGCTGGAAACCACTTGAATGTAGCAAAGAAAGAAAACTTGTTTATACATGTTTAAAACTGAAGTTGTGGCTTCTAATAAGACTTCTGTTTAGTAATTTGTACTTTGAATTACAAGCAGCTTAATATATTCTAAAATAACTTTAAATCATTTATAGTTTGCATTAAACAATTGCTGAGACCATTATAATATTGTGACTTGTTAGATGAAGGACAACAGGAACTATAGTGTAAGGTTTACCATGTGACTGTGCCTCTCATGAAACATACTTTTGTACTTTTAAAGTCAAAAGAGCCTCTTTAAGAGGTAATGTGTCAAATATATAAAAACAAAAATGGATGAGTTGTATGATAGAATGAGTTATATAAGTTCATAATTCTTATACACTGTACATGTACTTGAAAATTCTTAGGTGCCACATAATGTCTGTTGGGTATGATATTATAAGGGATATGTGAATAGAACAAACAGGGAATGATTCTGGTTCAAATTACTTTTTCAATCATCGTGTAGAGAGCTTAAATGAACTGTTGGATTATCTTGGAGCCTTAGAGGATAGTTCTGCTGTGTGCTATTCCACACCCTACTCTTAACAGTAATGTTCTACAGCTAGGAAATGAACAATGTGCTCGTTCACTTACTGTTAAATATCATAAGGATCTAAAGATATCGTACCCATCACCTTATTCTTTCATTATATGGACCTGTGCAGTGGACACTGTGCCCATTGACTTACACTTATTGCACATGAATGTATGGAAAAGACACTATGCATTTCTTGCCCTTGTTGTAGAGAAACATGATTCATTGTTTCTCTGAGATTAATCTTCTTTCAAAAGGTGAAAGCCTGAATGAAACAGGATTAATCGAGGGGGAACAAAAAATCATGTTTCCCTACCACGAGGGCAATTGATATTTTATCATACTGAAATAAAACAATAACACAAGTACCAGTCCACCTGTACCAGGTTAGCTGCTGTCCTTGAATCAGGAATCATCGAGTATGACAGGGAGGTATCAACTCTGAACATCAGCTTCCTGGTCAGGGCTTGTCCTTATAATTCATCTGTAACACTGTGATGTACAGAAAAATGAGCTTTGTTTTACCAACAGGAAGGACAGACAGTTGTTATTATCATTAACCTGCTCTAGATCAATAATGGATACGGCACACCAACATACAATAGAGACTGCACATCCGGGTACATATTCTCCGACTGTTTTAGTAACTAAGACTAGACATTTATGGTTATATTTACTGAACACTTCCCACAGGATCAGAGGCCCTGCTGTATCTCACTGCATAGTTGTTTGAAGCAGTCAATGTGGGGCGCCTCGGGGTGTGAGGATCAGGAATTGTTTCATTGGCCTCTGCAGCTTCACAACTAAAGAAACAGAACTGATCTGCTACAACACTCGGAACCTGGTTTTATTGTGTCTTACAGGTATCTTTCTTGTTGCTGGTGTTTCTGCTGATATATTTGGTTAGCCAGTTGTCAGGTTCCTATGACTAGCTGTCATGTAAGAGTTGTGACATTTCTGAGTGAGGGAACTATAAAATGGACCAGGAGTAACCAAGTAACCATGCCAAATAAAATGGACCAGGAGTGACCATGCCCAATAAAATGGACCAGAAGTGACCATGCCCAATAAAATGACCAGGAGAGTCCATGCCCAATCATCTGCAGCCTGTTGAGCTGTTGGGAAGAATAGATCTTATCTGACTATCTGTATCATTTACAAAGACTTGTGGACATAGCCTGCAGTGGATGGGGTGGGGGTGGGTCGCAAAGCCACCAAGACCCCCACCCAGAACTTCATCCATGGACCCCAGTTCCAACTTGTCCACCCTACAGCCATAATATTAAACAAAGTATATTCCATATTCCCAGACTCTCCTGGTCTTGAATTTCCTGAAGGGAAAGCAAATATCAAATGCTCAATTTGATGTGAGAAAAATTAAACTTTGAAATGTGAAATGATATCCAAAATCTGTGAACCTGAAATAAGGCTTCTTTGAGGTTCAATTTATGTTACCTACATACAATGATTATGTACAGGGAAATTAAAAATTAATTTCTATTGATACTACTTTGGGTAACTACTACAGAACAATGGAGATCACTGCAGGTAGCCTGACAATAGAAATATACAAGGGATGTCACTACTTAAAGAAATTGGAACGATTGGTTGACGATTGGTTGATAGGAAAAAACTAGCGTCATGAATTGTTGATCAAGAGTGGAGTGGACAATTGGTAAATATTGTCGCTGCCAAACCCTGTGTAAATGAGTTGATATTTTTATTGGTTGTCCCAGTGTGTTTACTCTTATGTTGTGTTGGGAAGGACAGATTGCCACTTATGTTATTGCAGTCATGCTGTCCATCAAAGTGTGCCTGTGTAGAATCAGTCAGCTGACCAGTGTAAAACATATTTATTGGCTGCACAGAGGGGTATAATATTTATCTATGTACTAATTATAAAACAGCAGTATAACTCCCCAGTGTGAAGATGTGGTGTAATTAGTTAATCATGTATACAGTATGTAAGATAGATCTACCACCATGAGTGAAGCGGTTGGGAGCTAGGCCTCCTGTATATGTGATACACCAGCAGCTACCAACATATGGCAACCATGTGATAGGTCTGTCCTTACCAACTGGCCATGGTAGCTAGTAGTAAGGTTTCCAGAAATATCAGGAACCTGTTGTAATGTTTACCGGGGTAGTACCCTTTACCTCCCTGGGTAAAGAAAACAGAGGGCGAACAGTCATCTTATATATGGATTCCAATTCATCGAGAAAAAAATATAAAAATATTGGATTATTGAATTCAAACTTAAAATTTGATCTGTGTATGTTTGGTAGAAAATTCATACCGGGAATATACAGTCTGTCTCACTTCATTTGCTTAATCAAATCTTTAGTCATTAGTTTATTCAAATGTTTTCTACAACTCCTGTATCATTTCATTGTACATGTAGGTTCAAATTAAAGTCACTCTGCAAAAATCAAGAAAATTTGATTTTAATTGATTATGAAAATATTTCTCTATACCACTTCTATACTACAGCACAGAAACCATAATACCAAACCCAAACAAAAGTATACTCTACTCTGAAGAAAGAATGTGTTGTGCAACAATGGTAAAATGTTTTTGTTCTAGGCCATAGCCACATCCTGCCGGCTGTGATAAGCACGACCTTGATGTCTGTGGGAATCACGACCTTGACATCAGTAGGCTGTCTTACTACCAACTGTGATATGTGTTGGTCAGTAATCACATGTTTATATATAAATTACTATCTGTACCTGGTTGGATTTGTAAAACTATTTGAACTGAAAATCCAAATAAAGTAGGATGTAGCGAATATATTTAAACCTTATCTCCATTTTGTATGCAAATTTGATAAGTACATTGTACTTTGATTTTAGAATTTTAGATATACTAGTATATTCATTTCAGTTCTTCTTGGAAACATGATTTTATCTGTAAAGAATAGATTTTTTTCTGTTAATTTTCAAAATGTCATTTTTACATTTTCAATTGAATATGTGAAAAAAAGTTCAAGTTCTTGGCACAAGTAATCTGGCACAAAATCCCCGAAGAAGACAAATCATATAGTTTAGAATGTTAATTTAATAGGATTTGTGTTCACTACAAATTCCATCCATCATTCAAGTCATCTTTAGATAGGATTAGACTGGGCCCCAACTCTAGAATATGGAATCATTCAGAAGAAAATAGACTCTTAATAAGTTTGATCATTTGTATAACTATGGGGTGATACAGCTGAAAAATATTTCATAAAAACTACAGGGCTTGTAGCCAGTGTAAATAAGGGTTTCAGAATGGAAGATCACACATAAAAACTACAGGGCTGGCAGCCAGTGTAAATAAGGGTTTAGAATGGAAGATCACACAGAAATGGTGCCAATAAAAGCTCAACCTTCAGGAGAAATAATGATACACATGTACATGTACTATATATGAAGTGAACTGCATTCAATTGGCATCCATAGCTTTTGTGATTGCCAATAGACAGCAGGTCGGTTTTATTGTCATGCAGTGTTATATTAAATAATTACTAGCAACGTAAACTTTGATGTTAGATTTCAAAGTATTTCTCCATCTTGAACATATGATTTCCAACTTCTTGGCACCCTAGATAAAATGCTCTACTTCACTTTAATAATTTAAATTATCAAATTAAGATAAAACCCTGCATTCTTATAATTCATCCTTCTTCTGAACAATTGTGGTAGGTGATCATTAATTCAGTTTCATTAGAAAAACATGTTGTATTCAATTAATGCACAAACCTAAAGGCCATAGGTGTTCCTAGAAGTATGCAGCACTAAGTGGAGAATGGTTGTGATAGTTGTATCAATAATTCATTCTCTTATGTCTAGGTGAGTGCAGGTGTCCTCAACACTATGTAGGGTATACAAAACATATTTCCATAATACAGTTACTTCATAATTGCAAGGAATCAACTGTCTAGTTTTTGGTTTCTTTAATTTGATTAATATGTTTCAAGTATTGTAACTCGGTTGAAAAATGTTATGGTTGAGTTAATATTTCCCGAAGCAGATAGTAACCTTTTATGAAGAATTATTGGTGATGGAATATGAATTATGAATGTGGAGAGCACTTTTGTACTACTCCATTACGTACAGAATGCCTGCATCCCTCTAACAGTGCACCACAGATTGTGTTATCTGCTATGTAGTGTCATCAATAGCTTTAAATAATTGCCATCAAGCACCAGTACATTCCACCGGGTATATATGAATATTCTTTTGCATTACAAATGTTAGCGATAGATGGTAGTTTCCTTTAAACATAAGAATACACACACACTACAGAATCTACATCCCATGGAGGCTTTATCAGTGGTAATCCTGAACAATCTTCCTCCTCGATTGAAATCACATAGAAAAGCATTTCTTATGTTGATCTCGTAACAAAAAGGGTCACAATTGTCTATGTCCTAGGGTCAAATTTGTCTTTGTCCTAGGGTCACACTTGTCTGTGTCCGGGTCACAATTGCCTATGTCCCAGGGTCACAATTGTCTATGTCCTAGCTAGGGTCACAATTGCCTTTGTCCTAGGGTCAAATTTGTCTTTGTCCTAGGGTCAAATTTGTCTTTGTCCTAGGGTCACAATTGTCTTTGTCCTAGGGTCACAATTGTTTTTGTCCTAGGGTCACAATTGTTTTTGTCCTAGGGTCACACTTGTCTGTGTCCCTGGTCACAATTGCCTATGTCATAGGGTCACAATTGCCTATGACCTACGGTTACAATTGTCTATGTCCTAGGGTCACAATGTTATTTTATTTTGGTTTGTTTGGAACTTGGAGTAAATAAGCCAAAATTAAACAGCCCGAAATTTCACGATGTCTCCAAAACATCCTGACTTTGACAGAGCGTCTTCCTACTCATTTGTTATGCACCAATTACAAACGTTCGTGTGCAATATTTTCATGTAAAGTGAAAAATGGATATGATTGTCTTCTTTTGGACGGATTGTCTTTTTCTGTACGGATTAACACACTTCTTCCACATAACACGTCAGTGAAGGACTGTTTTCATCTGAAGGTGATTTCCGTATTTTCATATTCGTTTACAGTGAAGTCGCATCACTGTCAATAGACAATATACAGGTAATTATAAGTATCGTGGTAAGTAACGCTAATCTGATACATGTATTCTCTTTGTGCAGCCAGGTGAGAGGAAATGATAAAAGGCTGTATACATAATTACAGAATCGGAAATTAACTCCTCCCATAATGACATGTTTTTAATCAAATATAAGTCTATAGATGATCGATTTGTGCCATTTACTGCACAGTTACATCCATAACCCAACATTTATCACATATAATGATATACATGATGTATAGGATCATCAAATGCCTAAAATTTGGTCGGTCAAAATTTAACCACCCCATTCTGAGCAAAAAACACAAAATTTTGGCAACGCCATAATATCCCAAAATACGGTAGAGTCACAATTGATCATGTCCAGCGGAAACTACTGTTTATGTCGAGTGACCACAACACTAGACCTGATGTAAGTTCTTACACTACCACTATCTCAAAGTTTGGGAAAAAACAAACAATGAAATGTCTTATTTGAATTATTTAGCAATATATTCCACAACATGTTATTTCACAACACTTGTGATTACCTTTGACCTATTCAGAGAATGAAGTTGTCACATCTACTGCTAAGCCCCTGAAGGAACACCACAGCCTTCGGTCCTATAGACAAAGACAGGACACCAGTCTAGGGTGTTTCTGTATTTTACATCTCTATGAATTGTGCAGATCTAGTGAGACAGGGTGAGGTGCATGCAATGAATACTAAATCATTATAGATTGTTAGAGCTGGTATTGATGAGGAAGGGTGGGTATGCACTTCTTCATAACAGATCCCTGGTTTTACCCTATGTATTGGTGTTATTGGGGGTGATATTCATCACTCAGGAGTGGAGCGCCAGATAGGAAAGCTGGACTGGTCATGTGGCGGTTTTTGTCTCTGATCTACCGAGTCTACAACTCTTCTTCTGTCAGAAAGCTTTCTGTATTGAGTTCAAGAGATAATAAAGCTCTCCACACTACTGGAAAATAATAGTATTATGAACGAATCATATCTATAGTTACCATTAAAATATAAAATGTTTCTGACATGTACACTATGAACGAATCCTATCTATATATGATAATGGTGGTCTTTTATCATCGTCCACCATGACATCTATTTTATTTTTGATAAGTTCGTAGACTTGAGTTTAAGAACGTTGCTGTGTATCATAATATCTATGCAGACTGTAACCATCGTCATGCGCACTATGAACGCATTCTGTCTGCAAACCACCACATGGACATGCTGTCGGGGACTTACGCATGTTAACATGTGCTCTATACACGTGGTCCTTTAACGTCGAGCACCATGACGTCTATATTACTTTGAATGAAATGAAAAAACTTTTTGCTCGACCTTCATCTTTGGATCTTTCGTCACCATCTAAATATAAGATGTTTCTTCCATGCACACTATGAACTAATCCTATCTATATATCAACTTTTAATAAATTTGTAGACTAAAGTTTCAGAACGTTGCTGTGTATCATAATGTCTATGGAGACTGTAGCAATTGGCATGCGCATAATGGACAAATAATATGTTTGAATCTTTTGTCACCATCTAAATATAAAATGTTTCTTGCATGCACACTATGAACGAATTCTGTCTATGAATCATACGCGTGGCCCTTTTTCATTGTCCACCATGACGTTTATATTACTTTGAATGAAATGAACAAACTTTTTGTTCTACTATCAACTTTCAATACGTTTAATAAGTTTAAGACTGTGTATCATAATGTCTATGGAGACTGTAACCATCGCCGTGCGCACTATGAGCGAATCATATCTATATTTTTTTCAGGGATCATGCTACACCTTTCTATCTTTCCGTCATTTCAGGGATTATACTACACCTTTCTATCTTTCCGTCATTTCAGGGATTATACTACACCTTTCTATCTTTCTGTTCATATTGACTAGTTCATCAGTTCCGATGTCCACAAAGCCAGTCTATGTTTCCCTGTATAGGTTTAGGTCTGGCTGGGACACCAGTGGTCAGAGTATTATGTCTGACCTGGTGAAGTCAATCAGTATGTGTTCTATAGTCATACAGATCCATGTCCTGTGTTTACATTAAGGCTGTGGAGTATGTAATATTTCTAAGACTCCAAAATGGTGCCACTGTTTGGTGTATACAGGATGGCCAGA
Source organism: Mizuhopecten yessoensis (assembly GCF_002113885.1). Classification (NCBI taxonomy): domain Eukaryota; kingdom Metazoa; phylum Mollusca; class Bivalvia; order Pectinida; family Pectinidae; genus Mizuhopecten; species Mizuhopecten yessoensis. The sequence continues at coordinate 628,105 of NW_018408638.1, forward strand.
CTCTGTTTACACCATGATTTAGCCGGAAGGTTGTAGAGATTATTGTGTTTCTAATTGAGCTGCACCTTCAGCTGATATCCCTCTTGGGAAGCACTAACTTACTGTTACTGCTTGTGTTTATAGTGAATGGAGACAATGAGAACTTCTTTTTGTTTAAGTTATAGAAGTTTTCAGTTATTACATAGATATTTTGACTGTGTCAGTTGGACTGGTTTTAATTTGCGAACAGCCTTTGAGGTTTAGTGACAACTTTGCACATAGTCCTCCTCCCTGCCTTAGGATTTACANAATTTATAGTCCTCCTCCCCGCCTAAGGATTTACAGTCCTCCTCCCTGCCTTAGGATTTACAGTCCTCCTCCCCAGGATTTATTTGAGCGTGAAAAAGATTAAAACCCTATCATGAGTTCTCCTGGTTACTGATGTTGAAACCTTATCCTGATTTCTGCCTGTTCCTTGGCCTTTATTGTTTTAGGAACTATAGTCTATAATTATCTAGCAAGGTCTTTGCTGGTGGACATTTCTGTCACTAATTACTGTAGGTTGTTTCTGGTGTTTGTTCATTCTTCAACCACCAACCCCCAATATAGACAGAATATGGATTAAGACTATAAAAGGAAACTTTATATGTCCACTTATAGAAGCAGGGATTGGTTTTTATGGCAATCAATAGCCACATTCTTAAACAAGATTTTACATGAAATATTTTATGTGAATCACTAGAGAGTTTATATAGACTTTGTACACCAATCATCACTTCTTTGTTGATCAATTAACAATTGGAACTTTGATAGTCTACCATAGTAAGCTTTTTTAAGAAGTAATATAAAAGGAATTGTTTTTGTTTTGCTACTTAATCCAATTTTGATAACACAAAGGACTTATTATGGCATTTAATATTATTGTCACTTGTGTGAAAAAATGGATTAAAGTGTTGCATTGAGATTGGCTTGTATTTCTGTCTACTATTAGAAAGAAAAAAGTGGATTCCATCTAATTTGGGAATGAGTAACCAGATAATGAACCTGCTCTGTAACCATGGACACATCCATAACCCCAACAGTACAGCACACTAAGTATGGGACACTAAGTGCAGGAAAACTCGCTAAGTACAGGAAAAATCAAACTCAGTACAGGAAATCTCACTAAGTACAGGAAATCTTACTCAGTACAGGAAAACTCGTTCAGTACAGGAAAACTCGCTAAGTACAGGAAAACAGGAAAACTCGCTAAGTACAGGAAAACTCAGTACAGGAAAACAGAAAAACTCAGTACAGGAAAACTTAGTACAAGAAAACTTAGTACAGGAAAACTCAAACTCAGTACAGAAAAACTCAGTACAGGAAAACTCACTAACTACAGGAAATCTCAAACTCAGTACAGAAAAACTCAGTACAGGAAAACTCACTAAGTACAGGAAATTTCACTAAGTACAGGAAATCTCACTCAGTACAGGAAATCTCACTCAGTACAGGAAAACTCGCTCAGTACAGGAAAACTCACTAAGTACAGGAAAACTTGCTCAGTACAGGAAAACTCGCTCAGTACAGGAAAACTCGCTCAGTACAGGAAAACTCGGGTTGTATGTCCTTTGATACAAGTCTCAAACATCATCACTCACTGTAAAACTGGAAAGCTTGTTGTTGTAAGGAACATTAACCAAATTTCATTAAGATTTAAGTGAATTTTCTCCAGTTTAAATCTGCTAGAGTGTCAGCTAATGAACTGTGTGTTGGTGGATTGCCTTTGGCGGTAGACTTTGTTGAAACTGTGAACAAGTACAAATTCCTAGTCAGCTTGTTGAAACTGTGAACAAGTACAAATTCCTAGTCAGCTTGTTGAAACTGTGAACAAGTACAAATTCCTAGTCAGCTTGTTGAAACTGTGAACAAAGTATGAATTCCTAGTCAGCTTGCCATTCTAAAGCAGAATTGTACACCTTGCAAACCTTTGTAAACTATTAATTACAGAATATTTCTTGGCTAAAGAAGAATGTCTATGGTTTCCTATTCTCAAAAATAAACTTCACCAACTCTAGATTTAGACAATGTATACATGTATTGGTTTAATGAAAAGATGGGGGGGAAAACAAATGCATTACTTTACCCATGGCTTTTGTATGGTCATTTTGGTAATGCATCAACAATTGTTCTGGAATCCTTAATAAATGTTAAGTAAAACTTACGAACAAGCTGTTAATTCTAAAGATGTTTAACTCATTATATATATAAAACATGATGTGTAGATAGAAGAAAATGAATCAAGGATCAGCTAGGGCCCTAGTTATCAGTCTCCCTTAACTCATTCACCCCTGAAATTTCATGATAAACTACTCCAACCTTTGAATTGGAAGAGTTCAAATGTGTCTTGAGGGGTGAATGAGTTAATTGTTACAGGTTCTCTGTAAGTCCTTGTGCAGACTTACCTATGCCAAAACCATGTGTGTGTGTCCTTTTTTTTTAATTAAAAAATATTACACTTAATGATAACATTTAGTGACTAAAACCAGACAGAATGATGATGGCCAACAGTGGCCACCTATCATTGGTTTTTGTTACACAAACATTTTCTGTATGTACAGTACAATTACATAATATTGTAAAATATTTTACAACTTCGCATTATCTATTAACATTCCATACTTAATAGAAGTCTTTAATGTTAAAGTAAAAACCAGACTAGATAAGGTATGTGATTTAGATGTTTATTGGCTCTTGTCCTATGTTTAAATGAAGGTATGTTAAAGAGATACTGTCAGTTTCAGTCTTAAAAAAAGATCAATAATATGCAAGCAGATAACGATTTTAAGGTTTAAATACTAATAAATACAAATTTTACTGATGTACAATAATTGACTGTACTTTTATCATGAATGTTTTTTATTTGAGCTGCCCATTAATCCCATAAAACTAAACAAATAGCCATGCTCCCCATGTCAATATCTCAATGAAGGGGCTGTAAGCATCCCTTACAGAGGATCAAGCAGTGCCCTTAGTGGGGGCAGGGAGAAGGCCATCGTGTTGTCAGTACCATCTCCTCAGTAATCTGATCACAGCAGGACCGCAGCAAATTGGCTTAGCCTATGTTTGTCATGTACAAACTGTCAGCACTTGTGAGTCTTTGATTTTTGATAGGATTAGTTTTACTCTATTTAGCAGAAATAAAATGATCAAGTTGTCCTGCTGCACCTCAGTGTATTTGGTTTCGTAATATTGGGTAACCATGGCAAACATTGGTGACCAGTGTACTTAGTTAAAGTCTGGTGGAGGTGACCAGAGGTCAGAGTCACCGACAGTGCTGGACAGTAGAGATGGAGGAATTACTTAACCAGGACACAGAGGTAGCAGACGACATCAACAATGGCAGTGAATTATTCTCAGGAATTATTACCACCAAAAATAGAGGGCCTGAATGGAGAACTGACATCTACAACGTGTTGACGGCTGTAGGTGGCTTTTTCCTAATCTTATCCTTCTTACATATCCTACCAAAAATCATAATCTTAAGGCATCACCAAAATGATAAAGTACTGAATTTATTTCTATATTTATGAACATTTCTGATATTTTCTGACAGTCTCATCATTTACTTTCATTTTTCTCATATTACCTGCATTACAAAATGCCAGTATTTAAAAGGAAGATATGTTTTTGAATGCCATGCTTCATAGATGATATAATTAATGGAGCATTACTTAGGGTATTTTAAAACATCTGTGAAAAAAGATGAAGAATGTCTTCTGGAAATTAAAGAGATTGGTAATGAAATAAAAAATAAACTACAGAGTTACACAAAATCAGAAGTTTGGATGAGGATAGTGATGGATCTATATCTGTATTGCATGACAACAGAAGTCTGTGGTGAAGTTTTATTGGTACACACTGACAGTTTATTGTGGCTGTATTTACCAGCATGTACATGTTTTAATTGAGCTGTCTGAGCCTAACAGAGCCTATTCTATATGACCCATCGTGAGAGAGTATTGTTATTTATATCAGTTACAACTACTAAAACAGTGGCTTACATCGTTGTCTTCTTTACTAGTTGAATACTTGTATACTGTCAGACAGCGGTACTAGAGAGTCAGTTCATTTCCAGGAGCGGTGAACTCCGCGGGTTTCTCTGTCAAACACATTGCCTTCCATTGATCACACAGGTCACTGGGTAGCAGTGCTCTGGTATTCCTTGTTCTGAGGATAAACTTGTCTGGGTCTTCTCTATAGTGCTGTCTACCACACAATTATAGATAATGCAAAAGCAATTGTAAAACTTATTCCTCTGTCATGTTTGTAAAATATGCACTCTTTTGTGTGAACTCAATATTGGGGGTTACAGGGGACACTGGATCATGTGTGTATCTGTAAGTGATGAAGGTCATCAGGTCCAACTAATGCTAAAGGTCACAGGGTCATAAAGATGTTAAAGGTCGTTTGTTCCAAATAATGTTAAAGGTGACAGGGTCATAAAAATGTTAAAGGTCGTTTGTTCCAAATAATGGTAAAGGTCACAGGGTCATGAAGGTGTTAAAGGTCATTTGTTCCTAATAATGATACAGGGTCATGAAGGTGTTAAGGTCATTTGTTCCTAATAATGTTAAAAGGTCACAGGGTCATGAACGTGTTAAAGGTCATTTGTTCCTAATAATGATACAGGGTCATGAAGGTGTTAAGGTCATTTGTTCCTAATAATGTTAAAAGGTCACAGAGTAATGAAGGTGTTAAAGGTTACAGCTGGGTCCTGAAGATGTTAAAGGTAATTTATTCCTAATAATGTTAAAGGTCACAGGGTCATGGAGGCATATTACAGGTCATATGTTCCTGAAGTTGTAAAATAAATGTCATATGGTCCTGCTAGTGTTGAAGGTCATAGGGTCCTGTAGGTGTTATATATTATCAACTCCTGTGGTACATGCACATGTGGGGAAAAAGAGGGTTTATTTGAGTCAAGTTATATAATGATTGCTACTGGCAGACATGTCTGTACCAGCTCCTCGTAAGGCATACAGATATGAAGGATTGTTCTATACATCATCACATAATCACCATGGTTACATGATTTGTATATATTTGTTAAAGGAGTTAATGTAAAATGTTTATGAGACAACTTTCATGAAATGATATATATATATGAGGTTGGAGGTTTTCTGCCCAGTATTTCTATAGCTTCACTACAAGACTCGCCATGTCTGTTCTCATAGAGCTGTGTCCTAAAGCCGTCCTGAAGCCCCTCGATGTGTCTGGTGGACAGTGTTGCTATGTCTGCAATTCCTCATTACCACACACTAATGGACACATGTACTGAAAGCCCAGGTCAATATTTCATGGCTTTCCAAGATCATTTAAACTTTTGTGATCTAGGTATGGTTTTGTAGTATTTTCACAAAACCTTCCAAGCTCCAGGGACTTTCCTGAATAACAGAAATTGAACCCAGATATTCAGTAATGTATAGGGATACTACAGTGATGTACAGGGAAATCCCTCCTAGCCCCAGTGACCTTCATGTTCATCATAAAGGTCACCGTACTTTAGAACTGAGACAGTAATGCGGTGTCTAAGGCTGCCATAGTCTGCCAGATCTCTTTTACAGTAGTCCAAGTGGCCTACGGGTCACAGAATGGATTAACATTGAGACAAAAAAATATGGTGATATTGTGCACGGCAGCTATCTTAATGAGTAATGGTAACAGAGCCTTGAGATTGGTATCCAAGCAAGTTCCTCTAACCCCACTGAGCTTCCTGGGTTACAGAGTGGACTCCCTGGGACATAGAGACCTGCAGTGTCGTGACTCCATGACCCACCATACAGACGAAGCTATCAGTAGCTTGGGATATCAGAGCACACTCATCAATAATGTAGGATGTGTTGAGGAGAGGTCCCTCAGGGAAGGAGGAAATTTGTACAGCAAGACATGCTTGCTTCCTTCTCCTCTGTAATGAATGTAACACCGTCTATACACAGTAAAACACCTAGTTCCTAGAGCTCCTACGTAAATGTTAGAGGACTTTGTATTGGTTATGTAACCGGTAACATTTTCAATTTCCTGTCTTAAGACATACAACATTGAAATCTAGTAGCCAGCTTCCATACAGATTGTTATGGTTTTGCACTGTACTGATGTATATGAGGTCACCACCAGATAGCACTGCATGGTTGCAGCCTAGATATTTGTTTATCAATGGTAAAGTGGTTAA
>NW_018408638.1:634318-718991 GCF_002113885.1 Mizuhopecten yessoensis
CCCCAAACTGGAAGATAAAACCAATTTTACAAGGTCCCATCAAATGAATGAATTAAAGAAAACATAGAAACACAATAAATGACAGACTGAATTAGTGTGGAGAAGATTTTCACAGTGAAGGTGCAGGAGTGAAAGATACCAGTTTATTATATATAGCAAAGTACAGGAACTTCTACTGTCAATAGTGAAAGTCACATAATTCATCAGTCACAACATTTGTAAACACTTAAGCACAGGATTTTTTTTGTTTTGAAATTTTTGAAGGTGTTTTTATGAATAGAATTATTTTCAATAAATCCCTACTATCTTGAATTTTTCTTATACTATTACTTGAGGTATACATCTCTCGGAGGGTTGGTTATACTGACAGTATGTTGTAGCATTGTGATACCTATATATATATGTGAAAGTTGTATAAACATGTTCTGCAGACTTACGTCCCAATAACGTTCCTTTATACGGTTAGTTAAGTTTTCAATACCAATCTTGCTGTTAAGTTCAAGGCTCCTTGATTTGTTTTCCAGCTGCTCATTAACAGAAATCTCCATAGGGAGGTGTAGCCGAAAGGATACTGTACTTGTGATTGATTCGAAAACAGTGTTACGTCTGTGGCCTGGTAAACCAAGGGTAGACAATCTGTACTTGTTATAGAGTAACTCACCACTGGTTCACAAAGGCTACATGCCATGTAGTTAAACAATTGCTACATAAATGTTTAAAATTGATCCGCTCTCCAAGCACAGCAGCACTATACCAGGAAGAGGATGAATGAATTTGAGCACTCCTGTTGTGGCTTTTATCTGTTTAATGACTCAGACCTAGTAAGGACATATTAGGCCTTGTGAAAGCTTCAGTCTACCAATGTGTTATTGGATGTACATAGATTATTGTAAGGCTAACAACATATTGGGAAATATGAAATGTCCCGTGTCAGGCTACCAGTTTGTTAGTGAACATGTCACATTGATCAGGCTACCATTGTGCTTCTGAACATACAGGTTGAATTAAATACCTTTCGTTAATTTTGTTAATATCCATGTATCTTACGGTATCATGTTCCCATCAACGTATCTTCAGGTATCGCATCACTATCCACGTATCTTAAGGTATCACATTCCTTTCCACATATCTTTGGGTATCACGTTCCTTGCCACATATTTTTAGGTATAACGTTCCTATCCACGTATCTTTAGATATAGCGTTCCTTACCACGTATCTTTAGGTATCACGTTCCTTACCACGTATCTTTAGGCATCACGTTCCTTTCCACGTATCTTTAGGTATCACGTTCCTTACCACGTATCTTTAGGAATCACGTTCCTTTCGACGTTTCTTTAGGTATCACGTTCCCATCCACGTATCTTTAGGAATCATGTACCCATCCACGTACCTTAAGGTATCATGTTCTCTTATTTGAGAGATAGTGTAAAGATCAATACATTAAATGTTAAAGGAAACAAACATATTCTTGTTTTCTGTTTTTGATAAAAGATAATGAATACTCTTGTGCTTTCAAACGGCAGGGATGGAGAGGAAAAGTAATTGTTGAACGTACTAAAGTGTCTTTAAATTCTGTTAAATACGGAGCTATCTATTAGCAGCACGAGCCGTGTATCCTCCTGGTAGAGGCCATACATCAACTTCTATTGTGTTACCGGTTTGTTTACATGTACACACGCACATAGCCAAGTATACTACGTGCCAAGTGATACTGACAGTCTTCAGGAGTCTTCTTCTGATATGTTTTGCACCATGACCCCTAACAAGACGTTTGAAATCTTGATAAATTTTCAACAAGCAATTAAAGACATGTCAAATCAAGAGGGTTTCCTGAGATGTTTCTCATTATGAGTTTTAGTTGCCTAAAATGTCTATATTGTAGGTCTTAACATTTCATCAGAGAGACTGTCTACATATGGCAATGAACTCTGATGATAAATATCCACATATCTAATATTTGAAATAATGATTCTGATGCTAAACGTCCTCATATAGGTAACTCACACTTAAAATAAAACCTGTTTGGTATTTTATGAGACAAAATCAATCAATTCCTGTTTGTTATTATATCAAAATTGGGATTGTTTTCCGATCCAGTTTCATAGTAATTAATTGCATAAAAGTCAAATAAAATATAATGTATGAATTCAGACAGAAAAATCTGTTGTTTTGAAAGTCTTGCCTTCAGATTCAGACAGGCTGTGTGACTTAAAATATGATGGCAGAGGAAACTTGTGTCCCATGTGAGTGTTAGAATTGCTTTATAACTGTCTGCAATGCTCGCACCACATAGGCTGGGGAATGGTAGAAGATGAAATATGGAGTAGATAATTAACAGGTTATCTCCCCTGAAGAATTGTCCTGGGATTACCATGGTGATGTTTATCATGTGATGATTACAGCAGAACTCATTAAGTCCCTTTCAGAGACAGGAAGGCTGTAATTCAGTGAAACCATAAAATGTTGAGAATATGGAAGAAAACATTGCTACTTGTTCAGTATGTACAGAATACACTCAGTAAATATACTGTTAACCAAAGGCTATACTGAATTTTTCTCTTTGTGCCTGATTATGTCTACCCTCCATTGGGAGCCTGTAATAAGGTTTGATAAGATAGATGTGTCTTTATAGGCTAACAATATTTATGTACATAGACTTTATTTATGTACATAGCCAGTAGTTGTAGATCTCCAGGCTTGTGAGTCAGCCCATCTAAAATCAGATGTTACTCTGTCAAAAATGAAAGTCTGTTAGTGGGAGAAGTATTTGCTGTTATGTGTACCAGATTATTTACTGAAATGACAATTAATGCTTAAAGCTGCTGTAATCTGAGCATTGACCACAGGACATGGCTCTCCTGTTCTTTGGTTTGATAGCATAGATTTTCTACAGAGAAGCCATGCATTTGTTATGGTTTGAAAGGCTACAGTATTTTACTTGAATCTGTCATGTGACTTCCCAGGTATTGTGTTATTTCCTCACCATATCAACTGTGTTATCCAACCTCATATATAAATTACCTCCATCTATTTTTGAAATATATACAAAATCATTATATTATAGAAGTAAGCTTTGAATTTTAGATTAAATTTGTCAAAATTGAGATTTATATGAGCGACATTCATCGGTTTGACAGACAATTGGTCTCTGACTAGTACGTGATTAAGACACATTATATATCTGCTGACAGACGGTCACTGACTAGTACGTGATTAAGACACATTATGTATCTGCTGACAGACGGTCACTGACTAGTATGTGATTAAGACAAATTATATATCTGCTGACAGAGGGTCACTGACTAGTACGTGATTCAGACACATTATATATCTGCTGACAGACGGTCACTGACTAGTACGTGATTAAGACACATTATATACCTGCTGACAGAGGGTCACTAGTACGTGATTAAGACACATTATTTATCTGCTGACAGAGGGTCAATGACTAGTACGTGATTTAGACACCTTATATATCTGCTGACAGAGTGTCACTGACTAGTACGTGATTTAGACACGTTATATATCTGCCGACAGCTAGAGGCCAGGGTCACTGACTAGTATGTGAGTAAGACACATTATATATCTGTTGACAGAGGGTCACTGACTAGGTCGTGATTTAGACACGTTATATATCTGCTGCCAGAGGATCACTGACTAGTCCGTGATTAAGACACATTATATAGCTGCTGACAGAGGGTCACTAGTACGTGATTAAGACACATTATATACCTGCTGACAGAGGGTCACTAGTACGTGATTAAGACACATTATTTATCTGCTGACAGAGGGTCTCTTACTAGCATGTGATTAAGACAAATTATATATCTGCTGACAGACGGTCCCTGACTAGTATGTGATTAAGAACCATTATATACCTGCTGACAGAGGGTCACTAGTACGTGATTAAGACACATTATTTATCTGCTGACAGAGGGTCTCTTACTAGCATGTGATTAAGACACGTTATATATCTGCCGACAGCTAGAGGCCAGGGTCACTGTCTAGTATGTGATTAAGACACCTTATATATCTGCTGACAGAGGATCACTGACTAGTCCGTGATTAAGACACATTATTTATCTGCTGACAGAGGGTCTCTTACTAGCATGTGATTAAGACAAATTATATATCTGCTGACAGCTAGAGGCGAGGGTGACTGATTAGTATGTGATTAAGACACGTTATATATCTGCCGACAGCTAGAGGCCAGGGTCACTGATTAGTATGTGATTAAGACACATTATTTATCTGCTGACAGAGGGTCTCTTACTAGCATGTGATTAAGACAAATTATATATCTGCTGACAGCTAGAGGCCAGGGTCACTGACTAGTATGTGTTTAAGACACATTATATATCTGTTGACAGAGGGTCACTGACTAGGTCGTGATTTAGACACGTTATATATCTGCCGACAGCTAGAGGCCAGGGTCACTGATTAGTATGTGATTAAGACACGTTATACATCTGCTGACAGAGGGTCAATGACTAGTACGTGATTTAGACACCTTATATATCTGCTGACAGATGGTCACTGACTAGTACGTGATTCAGACACATTATATATCTGCTCACAGAGGGTCACTGACTAGTACATGAATAAGACACATTATATATCTGTTGACAGAGGGTCACTGACTAGTATGTGATTAATACACGTTATATATCTGCTGCCAGAGGATCACTGACTAGTACGTGATTTAGACACCTTATATATCTGCTGACAGATGGTCACTGACTAGAATGTGATTAAGACACATTATATAGCTGCTGACAGAGGGTCACTAGTACGTGATTAAGACACATTATATATTTGTTGACAGAGGGTCACTGACTAGTCCATGATTTAGACACGTTATATATCTGCTGACAGCTAGAGGCCAGGGTCACTGATTAGTATGTGATTAAGACACGTTATATATCTGCTGACAGAGGGTCACTGACTAGTACGTGATTTAGACACGTTATATATCTGCTGACAGCTAGAGGCCAGGGTCACTGTCTAGTATGTGATTAAGACACGTTATATATCTGCTGACAGAGGGTCAATGACTAGTACGTGATTTAGACACGTTATATATCTGCTGACAGAGGGTCACTGACTAGTACGTGATTTAGACACGTTATATATCTGCTGACAGCTAGAGGCCAGGGTCACTGACTAGTATGTGATTAAGACACGTTATATATCTGCTGACAGAGGGTCAATGACTCTGTTACGAACAGACAAACATAGTGACAAAAATCAATTTCCCCTTTACCAGAAATATGTGACAATGTAGGAATGATGTTTTTGGAATAGCACCTTAATTGGTTTTAGCTTAAAGTATCAGCTGTAAAATGTTTATAATGATAAACATGAAATTTAGGCTTTAGTATCATGTAAGTTCATTTCTTGAGCTTAGGAATTGGCTGTGGAATACAGTATTCCTGTGCTAAACAAAGCCTGACATATATATACCTCAAAGCAACAGTGTGGACAGTGCCAATCCGCCAGCCACAGAGTTCAACGGTCTATAACACAGATTTGTCCAATTCATTTATCAGCTCTAGTATATAGCCTTAATGGGGTTATGTTTCCCTATGGTACAGCAAAGTGACTCAAAAATGAAACCCATCTTCTAGAGCAAATGAAATTATTCTTTATGTCTGACTGTAGAAGTAAATGACCAGAATATGAAAAAGAAAAAATGGCTAGACAATATGTCACATATCAATGTCTGGACCTCAACTCAAAATCAAGGTCAGAAATTCATCAGTAGACAATATGTTCCATTGCACTGATTGATCATGACAGGACCATCACCTCGTGGTCAAGGTCAATAGTTGAACAGTTAACAATATGTCACATGGCACTCTCAGGACTGTCACCTAAAGGTCAAGGTCAGCAGTTCATCATTAAAAAATATGTCGCTAACAATTTGAAAAAATGTAAAAAAAAATAACTCCTTTTTCCCCATAAGCTTGCAGTCTAAACTCTTTGACCTGGGCTACATTTTGTTTAACTCTTGTCGTCTTTGGGAAAGGTGAGAAGTATTTATTGTTTTGTTGATTATTTTGTTTGAATGGATGAAACAAATGTAATAAGTATGCTAGCCTCGCTGACAAGCCGTCAGTGAACTACTGGTCCAGTGAATAACTATACACTGCAGTCACAGTATCGTAACTCAGGATACTGAAGCTGTCAGCTGTAGGAATACCTACTGGCTGATATTTGACCAAGCTGTTTTGAATCAGGGAGGTGGCTCCAGGCACATCTTACAGAGTGTTGTTGATTAGCATAGCATTGGAACAATGAGGAGGTTGACACATCGGTTTTATGACCCTTCCTATCCAATTAATGTCCCCAACATTTCTTCTTCTTCTCATTAAGACACTTATAGGCAGCATAATAACAAGTTTCACTGCAGGTTGAGTGGACAAAAATGATGTTCATTTGGAAGCAGGTACACATTATAATTGATAACTTCTGTGGTGACTAATTATATCACTTGTGACTACCCGTCTTGTTATAAAACTTGTTGGAATATTATCAAAGCTTTTTAAGGTAACATCACTGGTGGACATTTGTCACATGTTACGTAGTTTTCTTTGTGGATCACTTACATTTCACACAACATAAAATCTGTATCTTTTCTCTGTACACAAAGATTTTTTTTAAATTAAACGTTAAGGAGACAATGTTTCACTTATTAGAGAGTTTCCAAACTGACCTGCCATCGTAATGTGAGAGTTTCCAAACTAACCTGCCGTCGTAATGTGAGAGTTTCCAAACTGACCTGCCGTCGTAATGTGAGAGTTTCCAAACTGACCTGCCGTCGTGATGTGAGAGTTTCCAAACTGACCTGCCGTTGTGATGTGTCTGTCCCTAGTTTGTTCCTCAGCTGCTGCTCCGTGGCAACACCTGGTTACCCGGTGATACGGTGTCATTACCACTCTGTTATTGATGTATCAAACTGTATACATATTGTATGTAGTAGTGACGGTTACATTTCCTCCCAGCACTGTCTCATTCATTGTTTATAACAGACTTGTAAAAGTCCTATTAGCAGTCAAGTTTGAGTGGTTAATGACAATGTTGTAGCTTTCAATATTGTCCGCTTTTTGAAGGGTTAATTATTGATCTGCCCCTGGCTGATACTGAACATCGTGTTAGAACTAGAGAGTCTCTGCTGTATGATTGATGCCAGCTATGGCTTGTGGGAGATGTCAGATACTTCACTTTTATATCCCAGACATCAGAAATATCAAACAGCAGTAACTGGCCGATATTTGTGTAATCACTGTTCTCCAAAGAAAATCTTTTTGTTGCACATGTCCATGCATGACAGCTGAGTACAATTGCTGCTAGAGGAGGCTGCTGATGAGGAGGCTGATGATGATTTGGAGGCCTACTCATGCTTGACATTTGACCTCAATCACATGGTTGATGACAACACGTAGCATTGTCAGGTTAGCTATTGGAATACCATAACTCTGTCAACCAGACACAATCTGATGTAGCTGGTATTAATTTATTATCAGCTGGAGTTATGCCTGGGTACAGACTGTGATGGACAGCAGTTGATGGCACCTTGTTATCTCCCATGTCTTGGATTAGAGGGATTCGCGCCCTCACCCAGTTTTATGCCAGAGTTGGAACATCCAACACCATTCCTGTGGATTCCTGTACAGACATCTTCTCTAGAGCAGTCGAAGGAGTGAGACCAGATCCCTCCTGGCTGTCTGATGGGCACACTAAAACGACCTGCCTTCATAGTTATACTGCTGTCCCAGGAATTAGTGCTGTTAAAAGTGGGAGTCACTTTAATGCGAATGTTATTCACAATTTGAAATTTTGCCATCAACTGCCTACATGTTTAGTGTATCAGAAATTTTAATTTTTATCTCACATTCTTCCTGATGCAGGAGTGAACATTTGAGAATACACGAAGCTTTTTACGGAAGATTGTTTATCGTGTAATGTATGTGCAGACCAAATATAGCTAGTATGTTTAATAATTCCTGTGTCCATTTTGTTTTGTGTAATTGATTGGATTATATATAAGCCTGCTTTCTATCGGGTGCTACATGATCTATTGGAGATTACTGGTTTTTTTTGTAAATAACTGACACCAAATTAAGGAAAGAAGAGGTATTATTGGATGCGGCCATATGTGGCTATCCTCGAGGGCAGATCAGTGTTAATGTAGCTATTGATATACATAGACCTAATTTATTGGTGGTGAGGAAGGCGATTGACTTCTCTCGCATGCTTTATGACAAGGAGAGCAAACTATTCCAGACATTGCAGCTTATACTGTGTCGATGGATACTCAACACTAAGTTTACTTTTTTCTGTGGATCATACTTCAACTTTGGTTTTTAACCTCAAAGCAGCAGTACACTGTTAGCAAGGAAAGTAGAAGGACGTTACACCAGTCGTGAATGTTCAGTGCTCGTCCATGTGGCAGTAACATCATTGCCTGGCCACCAGCGGCGATTCCTGTGAAGTAAAAGTACAGGTGAAAGAGAAAAAAGTATTTGAGTTCCTGGTCTGCAAAGTATACTGTCAGATCTTTAAAAGTGATTTAATTATTTTTGTTTGTTCAGTCTGAGAACTCCCACGCCACGCTTCTGTCCGTTCCAACTCAATCATTGATAAAACGTACTGAAAATTGCAGTCAACAAACATTAGTAAGAAACCTATATGATGTGTAGAGGCTGTATAGGCCCGTGTTGTGCATATCAAACTTCTGAGTGCACCTGATCACTGTTCTCCAGACCAGATGTATGCATACGGATAAAACCTGTTGTTATTAGTATTGATCCATCAAAATGGTTGTGAAAAATGAGCTGGAGGAATACGAGGAAGAATCAACGTCCATTATTCGATGCGTAAGTATCTCTTGACCATTGGTGTGACCTCTGTTATTCTAAGCTGAGTCTATCAAGGTGATAATTGAAAACCTCTTAGGCACTAGGCTTCCCTGAATTCTGTCATAAATTTGTCGACAATTTAATCGAACCTAGTATAAATGAAGTTATGTTAGATTATGTTGGAGATCCTAGGGAAGGGATTAGAGAAGAAACATCTGGAGTGAGCTGGATGGGAGTTGGAGAGGGAGTTGAAGAGAAGGAATTAGATCAAGGGATTAGGGAGTGCATGAGTGGTGTTGGAGGGAGAGGGGTTCTATAGCAAATGATTCTGGAATCAGTGGGGGAGGGGGATGGTCCAAAGGAAGGGATTATAACAGCTGATATGTGATTGAAGGGAAGAGAAGTCCTAGGGAAAGGATTATAGAAGGAAAATCAGGAATGAGGGGGAGGGGTTGGAGGAAAGGGATACAATGTGGGGAGGGGGTCCTTGGTAAAGGATTATAACAAGACTGGAGGAGATAGGTTTCCTAGGGAAGAGATTTAGGTTAGGAGATTTGGGAGTGAGGGAGGATGCAGTACCAGCTTTTATAACTGATGAACATATTTTGTATGTTGGTTAATTTATCTCTGTAACAGTATCAACATGTGTGTTACATGTACATGTTATGGGCAGGGTAACAAAGCTCTGTTGGATGTTTGAAGTAATACAAAGGTGTAGGTATAGCTGGTAGTGAGGCTTCATTGATGAAATCCTTTGTTTTATCCAATAAAATAATATGTGATTCAAATTGGATGTTTTATCAGATAGGGTAAAACTAGGGATAGCAGACGGTAGAAACACCACATGATTAGCTGTTTCTATGGCTACTTCATCATAACCTTGAACTTTGACCTGAAAACAATTACCTCCTGCACCTTGATCTGGTATAAAAGTTACTAGTTTGAAAAGTCTTGTTCCTATGGGAACATTTTTAAAAGTGTGTGGTATTTTGTGTTATGGAAGGTCTTAATTACAATGCTGAAACCTATAGCCAATACTTGACACTGCTGACCTTGAACTAAAGGTTACGTATGGTTGGTGTGTTAAAGGTTCAATGGTTGATATGTATCAAAGCTTGTTAATGGTGTGAAGTTTTTTCTGTATTTCTGTGCTCATTGTTCACAAGGGCGACTTTTGTCCAGCTGTAGGGTGCATCAACTCATTACCAAAACAAAAACAGTACCCCTCCCCTCGACCTCTCATCCACACTCTCCAGACTCCCCCAGCCAACCCCCTTCAGGAAAGGCAATTGTATGGGCCTTACCAGGATAAAAAGTGCAACAATATTTGTGGAAGTAAAGAAACTAAAGGAAGAATGTTTTTATAAGACTAAGTGTTGCATTATTTAGAGAACTGAGTAATTGTCCTAAGACTTAGTGTTGCGTTATTTAGAGAACTGAGTAATTGTCCAAAGACTAAGTGTTGCGTTATTTAGAGAACTGAGTAATTGTCCTAAGACTAAGTGTTGCGTTATTTAGAGAACAGAGTAATTGTCCTAAGACTAAGTGTTGTGTTATTTAGAGAACTGAGTTATTGTCCTAAGACTAAGTGTTGCGTTATTTAGAGAACTGAGTAATTGACTAAGTGTTGCGTTATTCGAGAAATATTTATTGGTACACAAGTGCAGATGTTCATACAAGGTTCAGTTTCTGATTTAGCCCAGTTCCTAAACGTATATAAACATGTGGGCAGATTGATCCTGATTATGACTACTGGTGAGGACATCACCTATTCATGTGGCTTTATTGCCCTTGGGATGGGGATAGAGTTGATAGCTGTGAGGGTCCTAAACCCACAGTGTAAATTAGTTAAACATATTAGCATGTAGGGCTGCCCAGGGACTGATCAGACCCATTAATAGACATATAGCTCGAATCTTCATCCCCAAAATATTGACCATACTAGATATAAAATGTTCGCTCGTATTTACACTGATGTACTATACTAAATATGTCAACTGATCTCGTCATACACTTCTTTTCCAACTGATGTTTTATTATAATTGGTGTCAATGTCATTGTTTTATTTTTAATTAATTAATGAATATAGTTAAATCTGTTTTAAGACACTAGGGAAGACTCAAAAGTTTCATTTACATGGTAATTTAAATAAGAGTATTAATTTATTATAGTTTTCTATTGAGATAAGAAATGGCAGTCATAACTCGGTGGGAGGCTTGTTCTCTTGAGAAGATTTGGCTGTTTATATATTAAATTCACATGCATATATGTTTGGACTTAATATAACAAGATCATTTCGGTTTGATAACAATGAAAATTTGTTAAATGGGGCAGAATTGCACTATTTTGCTGATCATAGCCTTTTGTGGCTATACCA
Source organism: Mizuhopecten yessoensis (assembly GCF_002113885.1). Lineage (NCBI taxonomy): Eukaryota > Metazoa > Mollusca > Bivalvia > Pectinida > Pectinidae > Mizuhopecten > Mizuhopecten yessoensis. The sequence continues at coordinate 645,557 of NW_018408638.1, forward strand.
GAATATATTACTCCAAATTCTAGGTGTATTTTTACAGTGCATCTCTGAAGACAGTAAACACAGAATAGATTGTGACTGCATGCTGTTGATTCAGATAAGAGCAAACAGGAATAACCAATTTGTCTAGAAGGAAACTGTGTCCTCCATGTAAATCAATTGTACTGTATTTATAGAGGTCATTATATGGATCAGATAGTCACAAAATTGTGGTTTTAATCATAGAAGTTTTGGGATGAAGATATTGATCATAAGAAGCAGACACAATATCTTTCATTGTAACAAAGCAATTTCATCTGCTAACTGCACACGAACATGACTGAGTGTATTAATTGTTTGGCTATAAAGACACATGTTACCGCTCAGAGAGACTATACCTGCCACTGTTAATACGTCTTATAATAGAGACCAGGGCCCATCGCCTCAAAGCCTGGTTAGCTTAACGATCAATCATTGCTCACGTATCTTTAATGTTGTATTTTGAAATTCAGCACTAAAACTGTATGTTATGTATAAGATTTAAAATGTACTGTCCCAAGACAAGAAATATCAAAATGTATGTTAGTGTTCAGCTATCCCTTTTGAAACTGTTTTTTGAAAGTATTAATGGCTGATCATCAGAGATTGAACTACCAGAGTCAGGTGTACTATAGATTACATCACTCACAGACACATGGAGTATGTAAAGGTTGAGGTATCCTTGTGCAGCATTTCATTCAGTACATATAGGATATACCCACTTGTACAATTATAAGGGTCTGATAGGATGCACTCAATTGTTTTTTTCACTAAAATTAAAAATCTAAAAGCAAGAACTTAAATCTACTTTCATAGTTTAACTTTATCTTATTTTGGTACAAATGTGGACAGGGAAGGACTGATGTTTAAGGAATTCCTGTTAAGGAACGTTTTTGAAACTGTGGCCTGATTATAATGGCTCTCTGACGTCATTGAAACATTGGAATACTTAATTATTCCTTAGAATGATAACCTGCTAAGGTAGTAATTCTATTACTGTCAGATTTTGATTTGCATGCAAGAAATAACTGACTTTTCATCTAAATGTTACTTAATTATTGTGAATTAGCAACTGTTATTGGTTTTCCTCTGCAGTGGCCTTGAGTGCTGACGTAATCAAATGAAAGTAAATTCATTGATAAAACAACAAGACAAAATTAGGCAGCAATAATAGGCCCATTTGTAGCAATTTCTGGGTGAACTATTAGACCTCCGAAAAGTCATTTTACAAAACTAATGTGCACACACTACTGTTAAAGGACACAATGTATCAGATTACTATGGTAAATCATATTTCACCGGTTGACTACAAGGAATGAGCAGCTGACTACAAGGAATGAGCGTGAATAGTTTTCTCTAATGGTTCGCCCAGTAGGTGGCACACCTGTATTGGCATGACAGGCACGTGCAGCTGGTGAGCTGGCAAGTCAGTTCATGATCAGGGCAACGCACTGGTCAGGACTGACAGTTTAATTTTGTATTTAATTTTCTCATACTTATGATACTATGTACATTGATTCTGATAGTAATTAACCAGGACGATGGAAGTGTTTGTGTTAATGTGAATTTGATAATTAAATGGCATCACTGGTGCAGGCCGGTGCATTGTGAACAGCATATGGGTGTTTGTTGTTGCCACCTGGGGAGTGGGTCATTGTAGATGATGTGTTAGAATAGCTGACAGACTTGAATCAATATTCTAGGAAACTGAACATTGGGCCTGGGTAGAAATGATCACTGGGCCTGGGTAGAAATGAACATTGGGCCTGGGTAGAAATGATTATTGGGCCTGGGGTAAATGCACATTGGGCCTGGGTAGAAATGATCATTGGGCCTGGGTAGAAATGATCATTGGGCCTGGGTAGAAATGATCATTGGGTCTGGGTAGAAATGAACATTTGGCCTGGGTAGAAATGAACATTGGGCCTGGGTAGAAATGAACATTAGGCCAGGGTAGAAATGAACATTGGGCCTGGGTAGAAATGATCATTGGGCCTGGGTAGAAATGAACATTGGGCCTGGGTAGAAATGATCATTGAGGTGTTCTTTTGCATTAGCTCAAGTAAGGAGATGGGTCAAGCCTGCTATAGACACAGGTCAAGGAAAAGGTCAAGGTTCATAGACATAAGTCTAGGGATAACAGGTTACAGACACAATACAGGGGTACAGGAGTCAAAGATGCAGGCCCGTGGGCACAGGAGTCTTAGACACAGGTCATGGGGCACAGGGGTCTTAGACAAAGGCCATGGGTATAGGGGTCATAGACACAGGTCAGGGGTACAGGGGTCATAAACACAGGTCTCAGGGGACACAAGGGTCATAGCCACAGGTCAGGAGCACAGGGGTCATAGACACAGGTAAGGAGCACAGGGGTCATAGACACAGGTCAGGGGTACAGGGGTCATAGACACAGGTCTCAGGGGGCACAAGGATCATAGCCACAGGTCAGGAGCACAGGGGTCATAGACACAGGTCAGGAGTACTAGTACAGGGGTCATAAACACAGGTCAGGGGTGAATTGCCTCTTACCTAAAATGTTTCACATGTTCTTGTGGTGTTGAATACTTTTGAAATTTAGTCAGTGTTTCAATGTCTGAATTAGAATGTGTCAGAATCTCAGTGTCTGAATGTCTTAATGTACAAGCCCTACTTTTCCTGGCCTCGAGTCAGACTGAAGACAACTTGCTGCCAAAGTCCATGACTTATATCTATTACCAATAAATTTGACAACTTCATATTGTCTACACTGTTTGAATTACTTCCCATTTCCATATACCAATTTTAAGTAACTTGTATCCTACAAACATATTTGTAAGAATTAAGTGTTATATTTGTATTTACCGTTGATATGACTTCTTCAACAGATGGTATATTATACTGAAGTTTTCTATTAGAAGACCTAGACATTCACTGAAGCCCCTAGACTTGTTTCATCAGTGTTACATGAAATAAGAGCCCTTTTCAGATTGTCTAGAGTATTACATATATTGGTTTGAGTCAAAGACAATCAATTGCTTTTCTCAATATCAGAAGAAAATATCAGGAAGGAAATGAAGTTTTACATTGATTTGTTGGTAGGTTTTGTTTTACAGATTGTACGTGTCCTACAGTCAGACTGACACAACTTGCTACCTGAGTCCTACTGGTCCTGGCCTCAAGTCAGACTGACACAACTAAGTCCTACGTGTCCAGGCCCCTAGTCAGACTGACACAACTAAGTCCTACTGGTCCGGGCCACTTGTTCCTTGTCAGCCTGACACAACTTGTGAATTTAATGGACAGCCTGATGGAGGGCTTGTTTTACTGGGCCATTGATCTGGGCAGGATTTACAGTGGCCCACCAATAAGATGGATAGGTCTGTACTCCATCCTACATCAGCTTGCCAGCCCTATTTACTGTATCTCTTATTGCAGACCATCTTGTGTTGTATCTTACACACAAATGTTCTTTTAGAGTTCATGCTGTGCTTTTTCATTTTATGAAGATTAGTAGAAGGATAGTCATGTACAAAAATAAGTATTGGCAATATACTATTTTGGATGTTGGTAGTTGTGTAATATCTGGGTGGTATAAGTGGTGAAAAATCAAGATAAAATTTCACGAGTGCCTACATCAGTATGGGTCTTTGGTACGGTATATAGGTGATCAAACACTTTTGTACTAATTAGCCAGTAATAGACAAGATTGGATAAGTGTGGTAGACAAACCTTGTTGGAGGTACTCTCGCCCCTGTGATGGTGGCTTGTGACAGAGCATAGTTATTTAGTGTGACATTGATTTTATAACCAGGAAATAAGTTTTAATTGGATGTGGATTATCATCCTCCCTGTGAAGTCATGTTTCAGTTTACTGTCAATGTACTGATCACAGCACATGCTCAGTTTACAGTCAATGTACTGATCACATCACATGCTCAGTTTACTGTCAACATACTGATCACAGCACACACTCTGTTTACTGTCCACGTACTGATCACAGCACACACTCAGTTGACTGTCAATGTACTGATCACAGCACACACTCAGTTTACTGTCAACATACTGATCACATCACATGCTCAGTTTACTGTCAACGTACTGATCACAGCCCACGCTCAGTTTACTGTCAATGTACTGATCACACCACACGCTCAGTTTACTGTCAATGTACTGATCACAGCACACACTCTGTTTACTGTCCACGTACTGATCACAGCACACACTCAGTTGACTGTCAATGTACTGATCACAGCACACACTCAGTTTACAGACAATGTACTGATCCCAGCACACGCTCAGTCTACTGTCAATGTACTGATCACAGCACACGCTCGGTTTACTGTCAATGTACTGATCACAGCACACTCTCTGTTTACTGTCAACGTACTGATCACAGCACACTCTCAGTTTACAGTCAATGTACTGATCACAGCACATGCTCAATTTACTGTCAAAGTACTGATCACAGCACACACTCTGTTTACTGTCAACATACTGATAGTTTACTGTCAAAGTACTGATCACAGCACACGCTCAGTTTACTGTCAAAGTACTGATCACAGCACACACTCTGTTTACTGTCCACGTACTGATCACAGCACACACTCAGTTGACTGTCAATGTACTGATCACAGCACACACTCTGTTTACTGTCAACATACTGATAGTTTACTGTCAAAGTACTGATCACAGCACACACTCTGTTTACTGTCCACGTACTGATCACAGCACACACTCAGTTGACTGTCAATGTACTGATCACAGCACACACTCTGTTTACTGTCAATGTACTGATCACAGCACCCACTCTGTTTACTGTCAACGTACTGATCACAGCACACTCTCAGTTTACAGTCAATGTACTGATCACAGCACACACTCTGTTTACTGTCCACGTACTGATCACAGCACACACTCAGTTGACTGTCAATGTACTGATCACAGCACACACTCAGTTTACTGTCAACGTACTGATCTGTCAATCTACTGATCACAGCACACGCTCAGTTTACTGTTAACATACTTATCACAGCACACACTCAGTTTACTGTCAACATACTGATCACATCACATGCTCAGTTTACTGTCAACATACTGATCACAGCAAATGCTCAGTTTACTGTCAATGTACTGATCGCAGCACACACTCTGTTTACTGTCAACGTACTGAACACAGCACACACTCAGTTTACTGTCAACATACTGATCACATCACATGCTCAGTTTACTGTCAACGTACTGATCACAGCCCACGCTCAGTTTACTGTCAATGTACTGATCCCAGCACACGCTCAGTCTACTGTCAATGTACTGATCACAGCACACGCTCAGCTTACTGTCAATGTAATGATCACAGCACATGCTCAGTTTACTGTCAACGTACTGATCACAGCCCACGCTCAGTTTACTGTCAATGTACTGATCACAGCGCACACTCTGTTTACTGTCAACGTACTGATCACAGCACATGCTCAGTTTACAGTCAATGTACTGATCACAGCACACACTCTGTTTACTGTCCACGTACTGATCACAGCACACACTCAGTTGACTGTCAATGTACTGATCACAGCACACACTCAGTTTACTGTCAATGTACTGATCAAAGCACATGTTTCAGTTTACTGTTAACATACTGATCACAGCACACATTCAGTTTACTGTCAATGTACTGATCACAGCACACACTCTGTTTACTGTCCACGTACTGATCACAGCACTCACTCTGTTTACTGTCAATGTGCTGATCACAGCACATGCTCCGTTTACTGTCAACGTACTGATCTGTCAATGTACTGATCTGTCAATGTACTGATGACAGCACACACTCTGTTTGCTGTCAACGTACTGATCACAGCACATGCTCAGTTTACTGTCAACGTACTGATCACAGCACACACTCTATTTACTGTCAACTTTCTGATCACAGCACATGCTCAGTTTACTGTCAACATACTGATCACAGCACACACTCTGTTTACTGTCAACGTACTGATCACAGCACACTCTCAGTTTACAGTCAATGTGCTGATCACAGCACATGCTCAGTTTACTGTCAATGTACTGATCACAGCACACGCTCTGTTTACCGTCAATGTACTGATCACAGCACACACTCTGTTTACTGTCAACGTACTGATCACAGCACACTCTCAGTTTACAGTCAATGTGCTGATCACAGCACATGCTCAGGTTACTGTCAATGTACTGATCCCAGCACACACTCAGTTTACAGACAATGTACTGATCCCAGCACACGCTCAGTTTACTGCCAACGTACTGATCACAGCACATGCTCGGTTTACTGTCAATGTACTGATCACAGCACACACTCTGTTTACTGTCAACTCACTGATCACAGCACACCCTTAGTTTACTGTCAATGTACTGATCTGTCAATGTACTGATCACAGCACACTCTCAGTTTACTGTCAATGAGATTCATACCATGTTTTTCAGTAGCCTAGTTTGATTTACGGAATATTAATAAACCTTCAGATGCTATTTAAGTCAATTTTTAAAGGTCTTATATCTGTATACATGATAACTGAATGTGGTTATTAATGATTCAACAAAAATGGTACACAGTCTATATTTTGACCATTAATAAGGACAAGTTCATTAACAGGGCAGATTTGTTTTATAAGAGAGCTGCAAATATTGGAGTTTTACACCATACATTTCTAAACCCATGCAGTAAAAGCATAAAGTAAGGAGATAACACAGTAATCAGAATCATTAGTATTTCCTCACTGAGGTCTCATTGCAAAGTGTATCCACTGAGACTCGAACCCAGGTCTACAGATCAATCCTCTAGTTTGTTACTGAGTGAACTGAAGGGAACTCCTCTCAGGGTCTGAGTGACAGATAACTACAGAGTTCAGCAGTCACTCTGGGTATATCTGTCTAATAGAGATGAGGTAAATCGTGTGAGACAGTTATGTCACCCTGTCTAATCTATAGTCACACACGAATGTCCTTGTTTAAGATAATTGACTACTGTATGTACCTGTACACTTGTTATAATGTCATCAACATCAGGGTTGCTAGTATAGGTTTGTATTGGTACCGTTGATGATTGCTTTATCGTACCCAACAGTACAATTAGCTTTAATGAGAAAAAAGTCATTGAAGAAACAAAATTATTCTTTCCAACAAGTATAATAATGACTAGCCAATAACAAATTGACACATACACACATATCAGCCTGTATGGGATTAGGTTCAGCACTATGTCAACAATTTATAGGCAAGCTCTGTGGAACAATCCATTAAGTAATTGAATCATAGACCATAACAATTGATCATTTGATTCCCATACACGACAAGCATCTGTCTGGTTAATTGATGGCTGAATCTGGGTCTGCAGGAAGCTTTATGGTGATGAGTGTACTGTAGTGGATCGAGGGATATAAGGAACATGGTTCTGTGTGATCTGTGGCCTGACCTGGAACAGGGTGGTCAAGTTTGCCAATACATTCAGGTCACTTAAAATGTCACGGTGCACTTTTTTGTGTTATTAAATGTTACATTACAATATTAGCATTACCTGACATCCCCTCGGAACTTATAAGACAAGACTACTAACTTCAGCTTTGAATTAAAATCCATTTACGAAGTTTGTCTATATCCTTTATTTATCTAAATTATTGAACCATGATTTACACTATATTCTACATACATTACATGTTAGAAATGCATTAATGGAATTTTGTCCACATATCAGCTGATGTTTTACAATGATTTTTATTTGAATTTCATTAAAATCAAACAACTACCTGTAATGATACTGACAAAAGTTTATTTCTGTTAACAGGATGATACAGTCTGTCTGAGCTGTGTGACATCCTCGCGGGAAAGTAGTACAACAGAACGAGTATGTCTGGCTGCAGAAGGATTTGGGAACCGCACTTGTTTCCTGGAAAATGTATCAAACAAGGTAAGATTCCCTCGCTTTGCCATAGAGGTGAAATTTTGTTTTTCTTTCACGGTCAGATTAAACATTGAATTACCTCCCCTTGCAATAGGCGTGAATTGTTGTCATTGCACTCATGGTCAGATAAAACATTTTATTACCTCCCCTTGTTGTAAGTGACAAATATTGTTATCTATTCATGGTCAGGTTAAACATTTAATTGCCTCCCCTTGTTTTAGGTGTGAAATATTGTCATCTATTCATGGTCAGATTAAACATTTGATTACCTCCCCTTGTTATAGGTGTGAAATATTGTCATCTATTCATGGTCAGATAAAACATTTGATTACCTCCCCTTGTTATAGGTGACAAATATTGTCATCTATTCATGGTAAAAAACCCCACATTAAATTACCTCCCCTTGTTATAGGTGTGAAATAATGTCATCTATTCATGGTCAGATTAAACATTTGATTACCCCCCCTTGGTATAGGTGTGAAATATTGTCATCTATTCATGGTAAAAAAACCACATTAAATTACCTCCCCTTGTTATAGGTGTGAAATAATGTCATCTATTCATGGTCAGATTAAACATTTGATTACTCCCCTTGGTATAGGTGTGATCTATCCATGGTCATATTAAACATTTAATTACATCCCCTTGTCACAAACATGAGATTTTGTCTAATCATTCCAGGTCAGAATTGTCAAATAGTCTATAAAAATTGTTGATAATAATGGTGATGACAAATTGGTATACTAAAGATTTGAAAATTCACAATAAATTGCATAGAAATGTATAAAGCAAGGCTAAGATTTGTGGTTGCTATTTTCTATACTAGACGTTTAGTCAGGTCGGTAGAACTACAGCGGAGGTAGTGATGATTGTTGCAGCAGTCAGTGGTGAGGAGAATGTCATACAAAAGCCATAACATGTCTCCAAGAAAAATACCTTGCTGTAGGGTCCATCATATTCAATTACCAAGCATTCCAGATTACTGTAATCCGCCTCCTAAACACCCTATATCGTTTTTCTGGTACAAGTGTCCTATCTCTTCACCAGAATATACTGTCTAACTTCATAAGTGTTTATTTTAGCTGATATTATAGAGAAATTCCAAAAGGTCTGCAACCTCTCAAATTTTCTGAAACTGTGTAGTGCACAGTTGGTTTATTAGGTGTTATACAGTAGTGTGTATTAGGTGGTATATAGTAGTGTGTATTAGGTGGTATATAGTAGTGTGTATTAGGTGGTATACAGTAGTGTGTATTATGTGGTATACAGTAGTGTGTATTAGGTGGTATATAGTAGTGTGTATTATGTGGTTTACAGTAGTGTATAATATTAGGTGGTATACAGTAGTGTGTATTAGGTGGTATACAGTAGTGTTTATTGGGTGGTATATATTAGTGTGTATTATGTGATATACAGTAGTGTGTATTAGGTGGTATATAGTAGTGTGTATTATGTGGTATACAGTAGTGTGTAATATTAGGTGGTATATAGTAGTGTGTATTAGGTGGTATACAGTAGTGTGTATTAAGTGGTATACAGTAGTGTTTATTGGGTGGTATATATTAGTGTGTATTATGTGGTATACAGTAGTGTGTATTAGGTGGTATACAGTAGTGTGTAATAATAGGTTGTATACAGTAGTGTTTATTGGGTGGTATACAGTAGTGTTTATTAGGTGGTATACAGTAGTGTTTATCGGGTGGTATATATTAGTGTGTATTAGGTGGTATACAGTAGTGTTTATTGGGTGGTATATATTAGTGTGTGTTAGGTGGTATACAGTAGTGTTTATTGGGTGGTATATATTAGTGTTTATTGGGTGGTATACAGTAGTGTTTATTAGGTGGTATACAGTAGTGTTTACTTAGATCAGTTTGCTATCTTGGAGATGTGTTGGTATATGTAATTTTTGCAGGGTAAATATGATGGACAGGAGACTGTTTTCTATCTTAACATCACACAATGTTGTAAGCAGTGTGTACTTACAACCTACTGGGGCAAGATAGCCATATAGATAGAAGTACCAGGGTGTAAACCTCTGTGGTATTGTCAGTCATCTCCAGACAGTACAGTTAATACCGCTCCAGAGCAGGGATCTGTGGAAACACAAGTACATAAGCACCAAGATTATACCATGTACCTTACATATTATACCACCTTACATATTATACCACCTTACATATTATGCCACCTTACATATTATGCCACCTTACATATTATACCACCTTACATATTATACCACCTTACATATTATACTCCCTTACATATTATACCACCTTGCATATTATATTTGTGATTCATGCAAGAGTTATCTCCCTTAAAATCTTTTTGATTAGAGAAATGTAGTTATTCAGTATTATCTAAGTTCTATTAACCCTTTCACCCCTATGTAACTTTAGTAGACTCTACTGTGCATTGATCTGGATGAATCCATTATAGTCTACAGTGGTGAAAGGGTTAATGCTTGTATTTTTCAAAAATATGCTGTTATGTAATAATGTCACTCATAAAATATATATTTCATCAGTTTATAAATTAGTTTAGAACTCTTCTGGAACACAGAGATAATTATCACTGTAAGATTGCATAAAGCCTTAAGTATCTATCACATGTGCTATAAACAGTAATTTTTCAGTAGGTTTGTTATGTGTAGGTATGACTCATTACAAGTCATCTCAGCTGTGTGTTTGCTGGCTGTCTGAATGATGTGACAGACCTTGGCAATGATCTACCGGGGACAGGGGTAACGTCAGGGACAGGGGAGATAAGGGGACTAAATTAGAGTCAAGTAGAGCAGAAAGAACCTAATTGTCTTCTTCTTCTAATCAATTGTTACATAGTTATATACTTGTGTTTCTATGACAACAACGACATTAGTGCTGGAATCTGGTTTGATCCTCCACTCAAAGTATTCCTTAGCTACACTATAGGCCAGTAGCCCAAAACAACATCACTGAGTTTCATCTTGTGGAATACCTTAAAACTAGTCATCCTGTTAAATCCTGTAGAGGATTCAGTAAGCATGTGGAAACAATGAAACCTTAGTCTGCACTGACTTACGTATCAGAGAAAATGTATTGAAAAATTGTGTACACCAATAGTGACGTTATCTGGGAATCCTTCTGAATGTTTTCTATGTACATTTCCTTCTACCTCACACAGACTAAAATTTAAATTCCCCCCAGTTTTCCCGGCTAAGAACTGAAACCCAACTCACAACTCCTCCTCAGGTACTAGTCAATCTCAAATATAAACTGGAGACAGTTAGGACAATGAAGACATTATTAATTGCGTAGAACACTATTTTTCGGTATAACATGTGCCCAGGTTGTGGGTGCGGTGTAGGGTTAAACTGTTGCAGGTGTTGTAAACCAACAATCATCAGTATAAGCAGCAATGTTTTTGGTGTTGTCTCATCCAATAGGCATTGTTGGCATTGTCGTCAAAGGAATCGCGGTCCTCAGAGTGCCACGTTGCCCCACCATCCTCCGCTACTCCATCTATATCCAATCAAATACTGCCATACTTATGTTCCACTCTGTTTTACTTAGCCAATCAAATACTGCCACACTTAATGTTGGCTACACTTCGCCCAATCAAACTTTGCCACGCTTGTCCACAGGAAGTGAGGTCATTTGAGGTGAGGGCTGACCAGGTCAGATAGGATGGGTTATATGAGTAACGCATGTGTACTTAATTATGGTCTATTTTAGTAACCTAGGTGAGGTATACACCCAACATTGCCATGATGTCTAGAGTGGTTTGTAATGAATGACATAGGGACTCCATCATTGACCTTGTAATGCCTGCAGATCTCCAATGGAGCACAACTATGTGATCTTAAGGTGTTGTTCCCTCGCCAGACATACTCCTAAGAAAGATAACTCTTTTGCGCCAAACCCTCTTTGAACCAGAAATATTGTATGTGAATATAGAACAAGGGAACAGTTTGTGTTATATAAGGGTAGGGAAGGAGTTACAGATTACATTATTTTAGGGTAGGGAAGTAGTTTCAGTTTACATTATTTTAGGGTAGGGATGGAGTTACAGTTTACATGAGTTTAGGGTAGGGAAGTAGTTTCAGTTTACATTATTTTAGGGTAGTGAAGGAGTTACAGTTTTCATTATTTTAGGGTAGGGAACGAGTTACAGTTTACATTATTTTAGGTTAGGGAAGGAGTTACAGATTTCATTATTTTAGGATAGAGAAGGAGTTACAGATTACATTATTTTAGGATAGGGAAGGAGTTACAGTTTACATGATTTTAGGGTAGGGAAGGAGTTACAGATTACATTATTTCAGGGTAGGGAAGGAGTTACAGATTACACCTCCATTTTAGGGTAGAGAAGGAGTTACAGTTTACATCATTTTAGGGTAGGGAAGGAGTTACAGATTACATTATTTTAGGGTAGGGAATCGAAGAAGTTACAGATTACACCGCCATTTTAGGGTAGAGAAGGAGTTACAGTTTACATCATTTTAGGGTAGGGAAGGAGTTACAGTTTACATTATTTTAGGATAGGGAAGGAGTTACAGTTTACATTATTTTAGGATAGTGAAAGAGTTACAGATTACATTATTTTAGGATAGAGAGGGAGTTACAAATTACATTATTTTAGGGTAGGGAAGGAGTTACAGATTACACTGCCATTTTAGGGTAGAGAAGGAGTTACAGTTTACATCATTTTACGGAAGGGAAGGAGTTACAGCTTACATTATTTTAGGGTAGGGAAGGAGTTACAGTTTATATTATTTTAGGATAGGGAAGGAGTTACAGTTTACATTATTTTAGGGAAGAGAAGGATAAGTAGAGTTTTCACTTCAGCTATATCAGTGTATTATTTAATCAGTTATATCTGATATTACATTATCAACCAATCCAACACTGCTTCTGTCACATCCATGTGGAGAATAATGTCTGAATTTTATTGGTATATGATTTCCCGTTTCCACTACATATTATCAGTAGATCTGCTGGCGTAAAATGAGTTGGACAGAAACCATTATCAGGTACACAGGTTTTGTATTATTGATAAAACTGTATTTCATTAGTTTTGTTTGGTCTGCAGATGCACCTAACAACTTGAAATACTCCAGAGAAAGTAATCCATCATGGTGCTGTAGCTAAGTCTAGTTCAATCATTATGGTAATCAGCTTTCTGTAGCAACTATTATCCATTTCATTTAGCCCATCTTTTAGTGGACAATCAAATTACAAGTGTAAGATTGTGTTTATTTGTGCAGAATTTCTTAACATAATGAATCATATAATTAGTGTGATTTTCAGATATCTGTATAAATGATTACTTTCATAATAATTTTGGAGGGGATCTTGAATAGATTATAGGTGATCTTTAAGTTAGCGTAGAATGAGACTTTTGTCATTAGGCCTGTTAGTCCCTGTATATATATCACACTCAGTTGTTACATGTTATAGAGATATATAACACAAATCAAGTCATGTAGCTCGACAGTTAACCACTAGACACATCTACTGTGTGACCACGAGACACATCTACTGTGTGACCACGAGACACATCTACTGTGTGACCACGAGACACATCTACTGTGTGACCACGAGACACATCTACTGTGTGACCACTAGACACATCTACTGTATGACCACTAGACACATCTATTGTGTGACCACTAGACATATTTACTGTGTGACCACTAGACACATCTACTGTGTGACCACTAGACACATCTACTGTGTTACAAATAGACACTTTGACTGTGTGACCACTAGACACATCTACTGTGTGACCGCTAGACACATCTACTGTGTGACCCCTAGACACATTTACTGTGTGACCACTAGCCACATCTACTGTGTGACCACTAGACACATTTACTGTGTGACCACGAGACACATCTACTGTGTGACCACTAGACACATCTACTGTGTGACCACTAGAACTAGACACATTGACTGTATGACCACTATAGATACATTTACAGTGTGTGTCCACTAGCCACATCTACTGTGTGACCACTAGACACATTAACTGTGTGACCACTAGACACATTGGCTGTGTAACCACAAGACACATCGACTGTGTGACCACTACACACATTGACTGTGTGACCACTAGACACATTGACTATGTGACCACTAGACACATCGACTGTGTGACCACTAGACACATCGACTGTGTGACCATTAGATACATCCATTGTGTGACCACTAGACACATCGACTGTGTGACAACTAGACACATCTATTATGTGACCACTAGACACATCGACTGTGTGACCACTAGACACATCTACTGAGTGACCACTAGACACATTCACTGTGTGACAACTAGACACATCAACTGTGTGACCACTAGACACATCGACTGTGTGACCACTACACACATTGACTGTGTGACCACTAGACACATTGACTGTTTGACCACTAGACACATCGACTGTGTGACAACTAGACACATCGACTGTGTGACCACTAGACACATTGATTATGTGACCACTAGACACAAATAATAATAAACTTTATTTCACATCTACTGAATGACCACTAGACACATTTACTGTGTGACCAATAGACACATCGACTGTGTGACTATGAGACACATCGACTGTGTGACCACTAGACACATTCACTGTGTGACAACTAGACACATCGACAGTGTGACCACTAGACACATCTATTATGTGATCAATCGACACATTCACTGTGTGACAACTAGACACATCGACTGTGTGACCACTAGACACATAACATATGACCACTTCTGTGTGACCAGATATGCATCACTAGTATGGTCACTTGCATAAAGAAGCACTGGCAGCATCTATTTTATCAGGATAAAAACCGGAATAATGAAGAGATAGAGGATGTATATATTGTATGTAAAAGTGCCATTAAGTAGACGAGCTCCAGTACACAATAATTTGGTTGTTTTATTTGTGTATATAGAAAACACATGGAAAAACAGTTTTTAGCCCTCCCCTAGGAGGGTACCAGCAGGGCAGAGAAATGAGCTACTGTCCTATTCAGACAACTATATCTAGATATTGGATCACCTGATATAGACATATCTCATATGTCTGTTGGTTACAGCACCGCCATCTGTTCAGGGCAAAAATGAAATTTAAAGAGGGAAAAATGGGTATGTTATTAAACTTTTGGAAGTGAATACTGCTCAATATATACCACATTGTCGCTGTA
The DNA here is from genome assembly GCF_002113885.1 of Mizuhopecten yessoensis. NCBI lineage: Eukaryota > Metazoa > Mollusca > Bivalvia > Pectinida > Pectinidae > Mizuhopecten > Mizuhopecten yessoensis. The sequence goes on from NW_018408638.1 coordinate 660,662, forward strand.
TAACTCTACTTAATTCCGATGGCATCTATATACGCTATGAATGTCATAGCTCCCAGGTGTTGGTTTCATCATTGAAGTCATAAGCGTAACATTGGATGTCTCTTTCCCTCCCTGTAAAATGACTGTTCTACTTATAAACAATAACCTTTACATAATTCTTTAACAAAATGCTGATTTTGGTACATCAATTCATATTTACTGCTTTCATTTGGCATTTATAGCTATTATGACTGCAAAGAGAAAGTTGAATGAAAAGTACCGGCATGCTTCATGGAATTTGACAATTTGACATATATACTAATAATAATAATAATAATAATAAACTTTATTTATTGAGGATACAAAACCTGTTTAGCAAAGCTAATCTTCCACAGGGTCCTCTGTTAGTAAAATTGGTTAGTTAAAAGACAAAGTAGTATCACAGCAAATAAATGTACATAAAATAATTGTTGGTCTACTAAAACAGCAATTCATATCATAGTTATTTCATAATTTAAACGGTTGTTCAATACAATTACAATAAAATTATCACAGAAGCACGAAATATATTCCGTGCTTCACCCATTATGGTTTTCATTAAAAGACAAATTGTCATATTGTCAAATTGTCTAATTTACATATATGCTAATGTAGCAAAAACTAAAAACTGACTCTGTCCTCAATATACTCCACAGGGATCTTACAATATATACTCAATGTAGATCTGACATCATATTCCACTGAGGTGTGTGATTACCGGCAATACATGTTCAACAGAAATCCCAGACAGTCTAACCCTTGTGATAGTGTTTGCTGCAAACCTTCTTAGAAAACATGTTCTCCAATGAATTCAGACATGTGGGTCATCCATACAACGCTGAGCTTGCTGCTTTATCCATTAATTTAACAGACTAGTGCTTATGCTTGTCAGGTGAATCAGTAACCAGGTACAGTACCCTTTGTAGATACCAATTATACATTATAAATCTTGGAGGTGTGCCTAGTTTCACATCCTCAGGCCTTCTATAATAGCAGCTTCAAGGGGTTTTATTTAATGTAATTGAAATTTAATTTCTTAATTAAAGTATTTTAATACAGACACCAGTTTTATTGTGTGTCTGTGTCTAATATCAGCATCAAGACATATTCTTTTGCCTGCAACTTTAGTGATGGGGAATAAGTAAGCAAGTCAAATTCTACACTTGAAGGTAGATGGAGTAGGGTGATTGACATTATATGAGGATAAAGTGTTTGTTTTGAAATAATTTGAGAAAAGTTTTAAAACACCTCTTTGAGCATGTCCCTACATCACAGTGGAAGACCAAGAACAACCTATAGCAAAGGTGTTGGAGATGGTAGGGATGAATAACAGGAAGGGACAAAGCAAGCTTGCTGATAGAATAACAGCTTGTTGATGGAATGATATGAACTGACTACATAGAATGACAGGAGGTGACATAACCAGCTTGTTGATGGAATGACAGGAAGTGACATATAGCCAGCTTGTTGATAGAATGACAGGAAGTGACATAACAGCTTGTTGATGGAATGACAGGAAGTGACATAACCAGCTTGTTGCTGGAATGATATGAATTGACTTAATAGAATGACATGAAATGACATAGCCAGCTTGCTGATAGAATGACAGGAAGTGACATAATCAGCTTGTTGCTGGAATGATATGAACTGACTACATAGAATGACAGGAAGTGACATAACAGCTTGTTGATGGAATGATATGAACTGACTACATAAAATGACAGGAAGTGACATAACCAGCTTGTTGATAGAACAGGAAGGGATGACATTGCTGGCTTGTTGATGGAATGACATGAACTGACTACATAGAATGATAGGAAGTGATATAGCCAGCTTGCTGATAGAATGACAGGAAGTGACATAACCAGCTTGTTGCTGGAATGGTATGAACTGACTACATAGAATGACAGGAAGTGACATAACAGCTTGTTGATGGAATGATATGAACTGACTACATAGAATGACAGGAAGTGACATAACCAGCTTGTTGATGGAACAGGAAGGGGTGACCTTGCTGGCTTGTTGATGGAATGACATGAACTAACTACATAGAATGACAGGAAGTGACATAGCCAGCTTGTTGATAGAATGACAGGAAGTGACATAGCCAGCTTGTTGATGGAATGACATGAACTGATTATATTGAATGACAGGAAGTGCCATAGCCAGCTTGTTGATGGAATGACAGGAAGTGACATAGCCAGCTTGTTGATGGAATGACAGGAAGTGGCAAAGACAGCTTATTGTTGAAATGACAGCTAGAAAGTGACATAGCCAGCTTATTGATGGAACAGGAAGGGGTGACAATGCTGGCTGGTTGATGTTAAAAAAGGCTGTAAAAAGTCAGGTTAAAATTGAATATCATGTCAGTCATAACTTGAATATTAAATACCTTATGAGATTACGATGAGATTAAATAAAATGCTGTACAAAGGTTGTATAATAATACTTCATAAAATTGTATATGCACCTCATATTGATAGTAATGTAGATGTTTAAACCAAATACATGTATATTTATTTGTTAAAGGGTTTAGAGCCTTGAACACCTGGCTCCACAAAATCTGATGGTAATGAAAATCTCATGCAATACAATGTATTAACTTAATGGGAAATCATGAAATTTAGGAAAAAAGCCTAATTGAGATGTTTGTTACAAGTGGGAGGTGATCCTGGTGTGTCTAGAGGTATCATCAGGTACAGGCTGGCCAATAGGGTAACTAGGGCAATTCATTAGAGGATCTGTAGGAGCCTCTCAGGACAGTGAAAGAAGTGCGTAATAAACAGCTGCTACCAATATATTGGTGCGCCTGTGTGCACATGTTGTTGGCTGTCCGCCATTAGGTCCTGCATATAGCACCATAGCCCAACCATTAGTGCTGGTATTGTCACTGATCATATATCTGACAACATTGCTTATTGATAGGAAAAGTATGGAGGTGTTAAATATTATACTTCTGAGCAATCAGTTTCACCTGAATGAAATGATCTTTCACACTCAATAAACTAAATTAAATCATGTGTTCTTTCTCACAAGGTCATTACTACCCAAATGATTCCAAGACATTCAGAGAGCTGTAAAAATGTAATCCATAGCGCCAGTCAGGGGAAAAAAAGTTTTATTTTGTCAAATGTGAAATTTCCATGCAGGTTGCATTGATACTGCTTCATATATACTAGTAGTAGTACAGTTTCTGTTAATATCTCGTCTGCTGGATAACCAGACTACCTGGGTACTCAGTAGTTCATAGTGAAGCTGACATAAAACCACTCAAACATACAAACAAGTTAGTATCTCTCAGTATGAATAATAAAACCACATTTTAATCAGAATCTTATAAGATTGACAGTTATGTAGGTCATTGATTTCAACTTATGAGTTACATACATCGACATCTTTTTTAAAAGATGTTGACATAATCTGAGTCACTCGTGTATAGAACTGATGACGTGTTAGTGCTCTAATAACTGTCATCGGCTAGCTCCATCAGTTGTCACGGACTCTCGTGTCTTATTACCGTTGAGACCTCTTAGGTCTGTATATCCCGGTCCTGACATTGACCGATGACCAGTATTTAGATATACTTTTTATTCTGTTTTATTCCATGCATGGAATTCTCCAAGGATGAAAATACAAACTACAAATGACATTAGCATTTTTCTATCCTCCCCGCTCCATTTATCGTATTGATAGATGTGTCGGGCGGCCCAGGGCCAGCAGCCCAAATCTCTGTGTCCTATCATAACTGTAAACATACAGGAGTCAAAACTATTTACATGTTTGATGGATTTGATGTTTTATAATGGTTTGATCACTGACTTGTGTATTGGCAAACTTGTCCGTCTACCACTAGTTACCAGCCTTTATCAGAATATATTCTGAAGTATGAATGTCTACCACTAGTTACCAGCCTTTATCAGAATATATTCTGAAGTATGAATGTCTACCACTAGTTACCAGCCTTTATCAGAATATATTCTGAAGTATGAATGTCTACCACTAGTTACCAGCCTTTATCAGAATATATTCTGAAGTATGAATGTCTACCACTAGTTACCAGCCTTTATCAGAATATATTCTGAGGTTTGAATAAAGGCTGTTTGGACCGGACATGCTAAAGGTTTTGAACTAAAAAAGTGTTTTTTTGTCTCAATACCATTTGTAGACTGGAAATCCTTTGTTTAGTAAATGGTTATATAGATTTATAGATAACATGAATCCAAAAATTTTCAATAAAAGAATTTGTAATTTTGATTTTCGGATTTGTGAACAAACATTGCCAATTGGGAAAAAAGCCATACTATTTTCTATGGAAATAAAATTGAACAAAAAAAATCACTGATTTGAAGCCACGTTCTATTAATTTTGTTTGATTTACAAACCGACAATTATCAAAAGTATTAGGACACCACCTGATTTTAACTTTGAATAGTAGAGAGAAAAAGAAAATGTCTGTCCGACCATTACTAACTGATGACAATATTTCCTCAGTCCTACCTTAATCATCTTGCCATGTTGCCATCATCCTACATCAAACTAAGGCATTTTTTATAATATTGTGTTTTATTTTTGCAGGACACTCCACCAGATATATCAGTATGTGCATTTGTACTGGAGCAGGCTCTTTCGGTCAGGGCTCTGCAGGAAATGGTGGGATCGTCATCCCAGGATTCCACAGTAAGTCACATAGTTTTACTAATATATCAATTGTTCGTGTCACAGTTTGAAACCTAGCTGTCTGTTGAAAAAAGAGGGGGAAGGAGTTTTAAAGACTTATTGCTGAATTATTGAAGAAAATTTCAGATAAATCGACTTATTGCTGAATTATTGAAGAAAATTTCAGATAAATCAACAAGTAGGAATAGTACACTACAAAATTAATGTAGTTACTGAACACTACAAAATTACTGTACACTATAAAATGCTGCATTTGTTCCTTTACTCAATTTATTAATTAAGTCATGGTCATTCAAATTAAAAAACATTTCAAACTTCCGTACATGTTGTTTGCTACAACGAACACGTCTTCGTGTCGGTGCATTGCTGCTGAGTGCTTCCCTTGTCATCATCTATTAGTAAAGTGGCTCTCCTAGCTTCATTTACTCCAAGCATGCACAAATGCAGGTGGCAACTTTTTCAATATTTACCATATTTTGAAATTCAATTTAGCTTCAGACACTCAGTTTAATGTATTTGTGGCATGAAAGTTGGAAATAACATTGTTTTTATTGCATGTTTCCAATTCAAACTGGTTTCAAGTGGATATCAAAAGGTATTAGTTACTGTTGTGATTTGCAAATAACCTGGTGTAGTCTGTCTGTGTTGAGTGATCAGGACAGGCTAGAACCTGGTGGTGTCTGTCTGTGTTGAGGGTCCAGGACAGGCTATAGAACCTGGTGGAGTCTGTCTGTGTTGAGGGTCCAGGACAGGCTATAGAACCTGGTGGAGTCTGTCTGTGTTGAGTGATCAGGACAGGCTAGAACCTGGTGTAGTCTGTCTGTGTTGAGGGTCCAGGACAGGATAGAACCTGGTGTAGTCTGTTTGTGTTGAGGGTCCAGGACAGGCTATAGAACCTGGTGTAGTCTGTCTGTGTTAAGGGTCCAGGACAGGCTAGAGCCTGGTGTAGTCTGTCTGTGTTAAGGGTCCAGGACAGGCTAGAACCTGGTGTAGTCTGTCTGTGTTGAGGGTCCAGGACAGGCTAGAGCCTGGTGTAGTCTGTCTGTGTTAAGGGTCCAGGACAGGCTAGAACCTGGTGTAGTCTGCTGATGTTGAGGGTCCAGGACAGGCTAGAACCTGGTGTAGTCTGTCTGTGTTGAGTGTTCAAGACAGGCTAGAACCTGGTGTAATCTGTCAGTGTTGAGGGTCCAGGACAGGCTAGAGCCTGGTGTAGTCTGTCTGTGTTAAGGGTTCAGGAGAGGCTAGAACCTGGTGTATTCTGTCTGTGTTGAGTGATCAGGACAGGCTAGAGCCTGGTGTATTCTGTCTGTGTTGAGTGATCAGGACAGGCTAGAACCTGGTGTAATCTGTAGATGTTGAGGGTTCAGGACAGGCTAGAACCTGGTGCAATCTGTCAGTGTTGAGGGTTTAGGACAGGCTAGAACCTCAGGTGTAGTCTGTCAGTGTTGAGGGTTCAGGACAGGCTAGAAACTGGTGTAGTCTGTCTGTGTTGAGTGTTCAAGACAGGCTAGAAACTGGTGTAATCTGTCAGTGTTGAGGGTTCAGGACAGGCTAGAAACTGGTGTAGTCTGTCTGTGTTGAGTGTTCAGGACAAGCTAGAACCTGGTGTAATCTGTTGATGTTGAGGGTTCAGGACAGGCTAGAACCTGGGGTAGTCTGTAGATGTTGAGGGTTCAGGACAGGCTAGAACCTGGTGTAGTCTGACTGTGCTGAGGGTCCAGGACAGGCTAGAACCTGGTGTAGTCTGCTGATGTTGAGGGTCCAGGACAGGCTAGAAACTGGTGTAGTCTGTCTGTGTTGAGTGTTCAGGACAAGCTAGAACCTGGTGTAATCTGTTGATGTTGAGGGTTCAGGACAGGCTAGAACCTGGGGTAGTCTGTAGATGTTGAGGGTTCAGGACAGGCTAGAACCTGGGGTAGTCTGTAGATGTTGAGGGTTCAGGACAGGCTAGAAGCTGGTGGAGTCTGTAGATGTTGAGGGGTCAGGACAGGCTAGAACCTGGTGTAGTCTGGCTGTGTTGAGTGTTCAAGACAGGCTAGAAACTGGTGTAATCTGTCAGTGTTGAGGGTTCAGGACAGGCTAGAACCTGGGGTAGTCTGTAGATGTTGAGGGTTCAGGACAGGCTAGAACCTGGTATAGTCTGTCATTGAGCTAAGAACCTGGCCATGGTTGTATTATTTCCAGGAAGCACAGAGGGTAACCTGATACCAGCCAAGTATTAAGTAGTAGTTTTATTGGTAACATTGTAGTGAATTGGACAATAAATGATAAATGATTGCAATTTCCTCTGTCCTGATCAATATGATACATGTTCATGGAAACATTGCATTGGATTTTTATTTCCCTTCTGAAAAACTCTTTTAACTAAAAATATTTACAAATTCAGTTCCATAAACACTTTTAAGCAAGAATCACTCTTTTAAGAATGTGAATTAGATCCTATTAAAATAGTTTGTTTGACAGGAATAAGAAGTCTTTACTCCCTGTCCTATTATATGCATACAGAGCTAGGCTACATCAGGCATTGCCTAGGTGACAGACAGCGTTATGACAGTGTTATGTTGGGGACAGTCCCTGTAGCTGAGGATAACGTATTCCCTACATGCAATTGTATAGGAAGACATTTCATCTTTGTATTTGAACTATTATATCCTAGGGTAAACAGCTATTTGAAATAAGATATATTGTTTTTGAAATAATGGAAACTCATTTTTTTTTTTAGAAGTGATAGACATGTTTAGCATTCTATGGCATATCACCAGTAATAAAACTGTTCTTAGTACCACAACCTAGTACCAATAGCAAAATGGCCCTTGGTGGCACAACCTAGTACCAGTAGCAAAAAAGTCTTTGGTGCTGCAGCCTAATACTAGGAGCAAGATGACCCTTGGTGCCGCAGTTTTGTACTATAAGGAAAACGACCCTTGGTGCCACAGCTTTGTACTATTAGCAAAACGACCCTTGGTGCCACAACCTAGTACCAGTAGCAAAAAGGCCCTTAATGTTGCCACAACCTAGCACCAGTAACAAAACAGCCCTTAATGGTGCCACAACCTAGCCCCAGTAACAAAACAGCCCTTAATGGTGCCACAACCTAGATCTGGAAATAGAACATTGCTTGGTGCCACATCTTATTACCAGGAACAAAACAGCCTTTAGTGCCACAACCTAGAACTAGTGTAGTAATAATCTTGATGCCACATCACAATTAATAGAACAGCCCTTGATGCTATAGCATTGCCAATGCCAAGGAGGGCTTATTCTATTACGGATCTATGGGGAAAATTCTATTATCCAAATTAATCAAATTTTACCATGGCAATACATGGAAATTAACTTTTGGTCCAAATTGGACTTGATATACAGATTTGAAAGAACAAAGACTTTTACAAATACATACATTTACACCAAATTATCTGAAGAATGTATCCTTAATATGTCCAGTTTCAATATAGGTAAGAGACAAATTCTGATGTTAAAGTCATATATGTTGTGATGACATTGCTGTCTGAGAGATCTAGTGCAGGAATGTTGATGCATCAATGATTAATAAATTGTTATTTTACGACCCTGGTATCTTGGATGACTTAATACAGATGAGATTTACCAATGTCATTCTCATGAAACTGCTGTAAGCCTTGTAGATAAAGGCTAATTTTCCTTGGTCGCAATGGCAATCAAATTAGTAAGTCCAGCTGATATTCCAGCGTTTTAATGGTATTTACTAGCTTCTCCATTCTCCCTCACCCTAGGAGAGACCTATCTCCCTCTGTAATGTGTCCGAGACTTCAGAGAAATGTATGTCCCTCCATAAGCTGTATTGATCTCCGCGATACAAACATATCGAGTCCTGAGTCAATCGTAGTGTCTATAGATCACCCCTTATATTGGTCAGTGACCTCCCTTATATTGGTCAGTGACCTCCCTTATATTGGCCAGTGACCTCCCTTATATTGATCAGTGACCTCCCTTATATTGGTCAGTGACCTCCCTTATATTGGTCAGTGAACTAGACTGTTCTTTGATCGCAATTACAAAACAAAAAATATATTTGTTGGTAGAGGGGGGTGGATGGGAGTCAAGCTGTTGTCAAGAGGGGTTTGAGAGTAGTATAACAATATAGGAAGCCTAGTGTATGGGTTAGTTTGGTCAGACTCTTTATGACAATGGGGAAAAAGGTGGGGTCAGTTTCTCTGTGATACAGGTCAACAGATAAACTTGGTCAGTTTCTAAGGAATGAGCTTGGTCTGCAGATAATCTATAATAATTTGATAATATACAGTTAAAGTATGGGGTTTAGGGATATAGCAAGTTTCTGGTGTCCCGAGACCAGGTATATTTCCCGTGGCAAAGCCGAGGGAAATAGGCATGGTCAAGGGACACCAGAAACTTGCTATATACCGATACACACTGCAGAGATGGTTTAAACTAGAAAATATTTGTAAACAATCAGCTGTATAGCTTCATGTCCCAACTACCCCTTTGATGGCAATGGAGCCAAATGCTTCCAAGTTCGGTAGCAAGCTCCGCCCACCTCGTGCGTCACTTCCAAATTCGGTAGCAAGCTCCGCCCATCTCTCGCCTGATTGGCTCGGCGGAAATACACGAGTGTTGGTGTGTTTTAGTTCCCAGACTAACACACAGGACTAAAACACAGTCAGGCAAAAGTGGGGATATAATCTATTTAACCAATTACTTTTATATAGAGTAAATAAAGTAGAGGTATAATAAATGTTGATGCTAGAATGAAAGGTATCCATGTGATGTACTACATGTCAGTCGGTAAATTTACATTTTGTTGGTATCCATACTGAAACTAGTTTTTCACATGATTTGTCTATTGATGACTAATTTTCGATGTAAAAATTCAATACAATACACACTGATAAAAAATATTCTAATAAGTCATCAAGTTTTCATGAGCTTCAATGTGGGTTGTGGTTGAATTACCTTTTGACATTGCCATTGCTCAAGCAAGTTGTGTGGTGATTAGTGATTTGCATTATTGGCTGGTGCATCCATTACTTTCTATTACTGATACAAACAAATTGGCTCATTACTCGAAAATCCCACAACCACAGAACATGTAACACTGTCCACATACACTAACACAGCCCACAACCACAGAACATGTAACACTGTCCACATACACTAACACGGCCCACAACCACAGAACATGTAACACGGTTGACACACACTAACACAGCCCACAACCACAGAACATGTAACACTGTCCACACACACTAACAGAGCCCAAAACCACAGAACATGTAACACTGTCCACATACACTAACACGGCCCATAACCACAGAACATGTAACACTGTCCACACACCCTAACACGGCTCACAACCACAGAACATGTAACACTGTCCACATACACTAGCACGGCCCACAACCACAGAACATGTAACACTGTCCACACACACGAACAAGGCCCACAACCACAGGACCTATTATACTGTCCACACACACTAACACAGCCCATAACCACAGGGCGTAATATACTGTCCACACACACTAACACAGCCCACAACCACATGTCGTATTACACTGTCCACACACACTAACACGGCCCACAACCACAGAACCTATTATACCGTCCACACACACTAACACGGCCCATAACCACAGGACCTATTATACTGTCCACACACACTAACACGGCCCACAACCACAGGGCCTATTACACTGTCCACACACACTAACACGGCCCACAACCACAGGGCCTGTTACACTGTCCACACACACTAACACGGCCCACAACCACAGAACATGTAACACTGTCCACACACGCTAACACGGCCCACAACCACAGAACCTATTATACCGTCCACACACACTAACACGGCCCACAACCACAGAACATGTAACACGGTTGACACACACTAACACAGCCCACAACCACAGAACATGTAACCCTGTCCACATACACTAGCACGGCCCACAACCACAGAACATGTAACACTGTCCACACACACTAACATGGCCCACAACCACAGGACCTATTATACTGTCCACATACACTAACACAGCCCATAACAACAGGACCTATTATACTGTCCACATACACTAACACAGCCCATAACCACAGGACCTTTTATACCGTCCACACACACTAACACGGCCCACAACCACAGGCCGTATTACACTGTCCACACACACTAACACGGCCCACAACCACAGAACCTATTATACCGTCCACACACACTAACACGGCCCACAACCACAGGCCGTATTACACTGTCCACACACACTAACACGGCCCACAACCACAGGACCTATTATACTGTCCACATACACTAACACAGCCCATAACAACAGGACCTATTATACTGTCCACATACACTAACACAGCCCATAACCACAGGACCTATTATACTGTCCACACACACTAACACGGCCCACAACCACAGGGCGTATAATACTGTCCACTCACACTAACACAGCCCATAACCACAGGGCGTATTACACTGTCCACACACACTAACACGGCCCATAACCACAGAACCTATTATACCGTCCACACACACTAACACGGCCCACAACCACAGGGCGTATTACACTGTCCACACCACACTAACACAGCCTACATCCATAGAAAATTTTGAAGAAGAATAAGGGCCCTGGATAGACGGTATTGGTATGATATATCACGGTATCAGTCTGTTTGCCTGTCAGCTGTACAGCACATTTGTCTCTAGAGATTATCTCAGAACACAGAAGACTGATCTTTTAGAAAGTCATGGTGATACACTATGATATGTGCAGTAGGGGTTCTAAGGTAAAGGTCATTGATACTAAAAAATAAACCTTCAGGTGGAATGGGGGATATGTTCCTTACTTCAGAAACCTATAGACTAATCTTTTAGAAATTTGACATGGTGATACACTATGATATGTAGATGTTCAAAAGGTGTTTTAAAAGTTTTTAAGGTCAAGGTCAATGTTACTAAGACCATTAAGTAAATTTGTAGTTTTCCGTTTTGAAATCAGGAATTTGAGAAAGAGTTTTGAGTTTGGCATTTCAACGAAAAACAACACTTTTCTTAAAAACCAATGTCATCTACATAGAAGAATATTTCGAGTGGTGTTATTAGTGAGGCCTACTGGTTTTCAGGGTCGTGTCACTCACAACATTCTCATCAACAGGAAATTCTGTCTTCTAGACTATAGAGATCACCTACAAAATTTCAATAAACTTTATCCTAAAATATATCCTTATAAATGTCAAACAGTAACAAAGAAGTATTTAAGAATATGATGTATGCAAAGGAAATGGAAGTGAAGCTACAGAAAATCAATAGGAAAGAGTTGGCAGAAAGTAGGCATCTCTGGAGGAGAAAAATGATTAAAATGATTTGCACTTTGAATGTGAGAGTTGGTGTCTGACAAACCTACCATTGATGGGTAAGGATCTGTATGGCTGTGTTTTATATACCGTCCAGTAGTATCTAATCTTGTGGCTTGCTTGATCCAATATTTCATCTGAATGGAAACAAAAAAAAGGTATCTGATGAAGTCTTCCGAGATGTGACTACCATGTTAGAGACAAACAACAGCCATATTATGTAGTCGTGCTCCTCGGAGCAGGTTAAAGCTGGTTTAACGCTGGCAACATGAGAGATGTAAACACCGGAAACCTCGGCACCATATGAAACCCCTCAATTACCAGTCATAGGGAACAGGGATCGTTGGATCCGATTCCGGAGCCTGTGATAGCTTTTTTTCTGTCTTCATCAGATTCTCGTGTTAGCAAGGACCATGGATATAGTTACAATGCATATTTAACTAGTTTTCCAAATACCAGTGTTGTTATTTCTCTAGTCTTTTGTAGGCTTTCCTTAGCCCTGTCCCTTGTCTTAAATAAAAGCATTGGTTTGATCAATTGAAAAAAAGGATATTGATTCGACTTACAGAGCAACAGCACGACTAAACCAATCGTTAAATTAGATAACTATGCAAATTAATTTTGAGACACATCAGAAGGGATTTGGAAATTACGAACATTCAACAAAAGCAAATAAAAAGCTAGGATAGATAGAAGATGGAACTAGGGGTAGGTCACCAGGGGTGAGATATGATTATAACATGATTCCTAAGTCACAATGAATTAAGGCTGTGACTAGAAGAGGATTCGAGGGACTAAAGAATAAATACAGCAAGAAGCTAGATAGCCAAACATAATGGATCAAAAGGGGGTAGAAGGTTTGACTTGGTGGTTGTAGAATGCTACAGGGTTACAGGCCCATAGAGGGTTGGGTATGGTGTTGTCATCACAGTATATTTGTGATATATATGTTACGGTAAATGTGCAGAAGTCTTGATGGTATTAAAATGGTGACACCTCTGTGCTACTTTGAACCTGAATATTGAAATAAAGAATCATTTGATCCTGACTAAAGGATAATATAGATTATTCCTAGACAGCCTATATGACAAATAAAAGATCAAGTTTATTTTAATATTTTCTGAATGGAAATAGATAACCATGACAGTGTCTAACTTGGTTAAATGACTTTAATCTAATTGTCGATCAGTTTCAACACATATAAGATGTGTCGCTATCGTAACATAATATAAATATCTTCCTATAAAAAGTGATGTTCCTTTTCGGTGCCGCTTCGAGGTTGGAAACTTTATTACTTTTACTTGATATATATATAAAATGTTACTGCTCTGAACCCGCTGCGAAATAGATACCTGATTTAAAAAAGATGTGTTGTAGCAAAATACAAATATTACAATGTTAGCTGTCGACTTTGTAGATCTATGTGTTGTTAGGTTGTCAGTGCTGCAGCCCCAGTGCACCAAAGTTTAATTGTGGATGGTGCCGTGTTTACACTTTACATGTTCAGGTAGCCTGCCTGGTTATAGCAGTTCTTGGAATCTATTGTAAATCCTCTAATAAAACCTAGGTGGAATCCTGTAGTAATATAGATAGAAGTACCACTGTTCCTTCAGTACTTCGTTACTGTAAGTTTGAACATGTCGTTGACATGTGAGAATCAAACCCATTAGCTTGAAATTCAATGAAGCTTGTTGTTCCTGTAAATTTTTATAGAGGGAGAGCTTTCATGTGATGGTAAAGGAACAGAGTAAGATTGAGGAGGAATAATGTTGTAAGGAGCCAGATGGGGTGGGGATTTGTTATAATGTTTTACTGTACACAGTCGGTTACATTCTGGTTAAATGCGTTCATCTATTTATATATCATCAGTGTTTCCTTGAGTTCATATTTCATATTTTTATTGTAATGTGAAAAAAAAAAAAAAATTCAGAGAAAAACAAGAGTTCCTAACAGACAAACAATTATCAGACAAGATTTTCTGATATTGTAATTATACAATACAGCAAACAATTTATATTTTCATTTTCAATTTCACAATTTTAGAAAGTTTTGTCAATTGAGAGAAGTTAATTAGGCTCATCAAATCTTCCTAAAGCCTTCAGTATAGTGGATGTCAGGTCAGAACAATCTACGCAAAACACCACGTAAAATAGTGGTAGTGTATGTGAAATATCAGGTCTCAACAAGCTCTATAACTCTTTATCCTGCAGATAATGTTAGAACTGCCATCTCAGGTTTGCTAAACTGTACAATCAGATTAATTCTAAAATGGTCAAACTGCCATGAGAGATTTTACTGTCGTCTTACCCTGGTATTGGTATGTCTTTGATATGTGACAGTACCAGCAAAACATTTAATTGATTACCACAGAAATCTAGGATTTAATTGATTACTACAAAAATCTAGGATTTAATTGATAACTACAGAAATCTAGGATTTAATTGATTACTACAGAAATTTAGGATTTAATTAATAACTACAGAAATCTAGGATTTAATTGATTACTACAGAAATGTAGGATTTAATTTACACCTTTCAGTATGGAAACCAACATAGTGATGTCTGCCATAGTTACATAGCGTTCTAAACTGTTACAGATTATGTATGATTTCACAAATGTGTAGATATTCAGGTGATATTATGATGCTAAACGTACCTTACTTTTTTCTGTTTCCAGACAGCACAATCCGGTCACAGAACACTCCTATATGGCCATGCTGTGTTACTAAGGCATCTCCATAGCAACATGGTGAGCATTTGTCAGGGATTGCAGAAATACACCACTGACTTGAAGAATAAATTCATAAAGCATAATTAGAATGAGGACAACTGTTACAGGAGTTTAAAACTTAATGGTTTTATGATAGATGTTTTGTCAATTGCATATTTGTCATGGAAACATGAATCATCAAATCTTGCTGTCTCTTAATTCTTGACTGAATTGTGTTGAAACTGTTTGGCTAATACCTAATAAAGCCAACACATTAAATGAATTTCTAAATTGTATTATTACAGTATCTGTCCTGCCTGTCGACCAGCTCGTCAAATGACAAACTAGCCTTCGACGTTGGTCTACAGGAAACTGCACAAGGTATGTCTGTATTATATATGGTTGTATTGTATGGTTAGCCACAGTTCCACATCAAGAGAATTTGAAACCGGAACCTGCTAGCAGCCATAGAACTTATGGTACAATCTCTGCCAGTAACCATAGAACTTATGGTACATATATACAATATCCAAATTACAACATTTTGTGTTGATATTCAGGTGTGATTTGTTAGTAGATACAGTTTTAAAGTTTTACTTTGAAGGTTGTTTCACTTGAACATGATTCTCAAGTTTGATTGAATTAGCAAACATTTTGTGACTCATTAAACAACATTCAGAACTAGTCCAGACAACTAGTTCTAAGACTCAGCATTGTTCCCTCGTTAGCCTTTCGTAATGGCCTCTAAGGTACATGGGGATACTTGGGTCTACACTTTAGCTTGGTGCCTAGTAGATTTGATGGAGCTGAGGTTCCTCTGGGGAACCTGTCCTAATGGAGTCAAGACATGCAGGCTTAAAACATGGCAGTCATTTGTTTTACTTACAATTTGATTGACAACTGAACAAAATGAGGATGCACACATCTCACTCTGGATTAACAGCATGCATTCCCTCAACCTTCTTTATGGAGGGAACAAGAAATCAATAGTATTATCTTGTTCATCAGTTTAAAACAATTCAGAATGGGATTAAATTATCTGCTGAGAGCAGAAAAATAACTTTCTGAAGAGATATTCAAGTCAAAATTTATCAAAAACTCAGCACACAGTTCCTTTGACATTTTCCAATCAGATTACTGCCTGTCTGTTGTTCTGTATTCCTTACACAGTAGCTTCTAGGGAAACATTAACTGGTTCATGTGAACAGACAGATTGTTTTCACCTGTTTACAATCATCAGTCTGCTTGCCATCACCCAGCATCTCTCCTGTCATACACACACCCAGCATCTGTCCTGTCATACACACACTCAGCATCTGTCCTGTCATACACACACCTAACATCTGTCCTGTCAGACAAACACTCAGTATTTGTCCTGTCATGCACACATTCAGCATCTGTCCTGTCGTACACACACCCAGCATCTGTCCTGTCATACACACACTCAGCATCTGTCCTGCCATACATACACTCAGCATCTGTCCTGTCATACACACACCCAACATCTGTCCTGTCATATACACACTCAACATCTGTCCTGTCATATACACACTCAGCATCTGTCCTGTCATACACACACTCAGCATCTGTCCTGTCATACACACACCCAGCATCTGTCCTGTCATATACATGCACTCAGCATCTGTCCTGTCATACACACACCCAGCATCTGTCCTGTCATACACACACCCAGCATCTGTCCTGTCATATACACACTCAGCATCTGTCCTGTCATACACACACTCAGCATCTGTCCTGTCATACACACACCCAGCATCTGTCCTGTCATATACACACTCAGCATCTGTCCTGTCATACACACACTCAGCATCTGTCCTGTCATACACACACCCAGCATCTGTCCTGTCATATACACACTCAGCATCTGTCCTGTCATACACACACTCAGCATCTGTCCTGTCATACACACACCCAGCATCTGTCCTGTCATATACACACTCAGCATCTGTCCTGTCATACACACACTCAGCATCTGTCCTGTCATACACACACCCAGCATCTGTCCTGTCATATACACACTCAGCATCTGTCCTGTCATACACACACTCAGCATCTGTCCTGTCATACACACACCCAGCATCTGTCCTGTCATATACACACTCAGCATCTGTCCTGTCATACACACACTCAGCATCTGTCCTGTCATACACACACCCAGCATCTGTCCTGTCATATACACACTCAGCATCTGTCCTGTCATACACACACTCAGCATCTGTCCTGTCATACACACACCCAGCATCTGTCCTGTCATATACACACTCAGCATCTGTCCTGTCATACACACACTCAGCATCTGTCCTGTCATACACACACCCAGCATCTGTCCTGTCATATACACACTCAGCATCTGTCCTGTCATACACACACTCAGCATCTGTCCTGTCATACAAACACTCAGCATCTGTCCTGTCATACACACACCCAGCATCTGTCCTGGCATACACACACTCAGCATCTGTCCTGTCATACAAACACTCAGCATCTGTCCTGTCATACACACACCCAGCATCTGTCCTGTCATATACACACCCAGCATCTGTCCTGTCATACACACATCCAGCATCTGTCCAGTCATACACACACCCAGCATCTGTCCTGTCATACCACTTTTTATTTTGTTTATGTTGTATACAGTCTGGAAGATCCCTCTTCAAAATGTCAGGTAAAACTACATGAATTTACTTGAATAGAAAAGTCTGCTGACGCTAACAGTTCTTATCCTCCAATAAAACCAGGAGACAAAATATAATTTCTAACTCAAAGTAGGGGGTGAGCTTATATACTACGGGACAATGAAACAGCATTTGTTAGCATTTCCAGTGAGCTGCAATAGATATGGATGGACTTATTACCAGACATAGGCTAAGTGCTGGATACAAATTGTTATATCTTCTCTTGAATATAAACCTCTGATATACATGAAAATGAATGTAGCTGTATTGTCTTGTTTAGCAAAGTCGAACATACATATTCCACTAACTCGACATGCTATCCTGATTGTAGGTGAATCCTGTTGGTGGACCATCCATCCAGCTTCTAAACAGAGGTCAGAGGGTGAAAAGGTCAGGGTAGGAGATGACCTTATCCTTGTCAGTGTATCATCAGAGAGGTATTTGGTAAGTAGTGGATAAGGAGCACACCAATACATTGTCCTATTTTAGCAATTTATGTTTTCCACTTCTTCTTTTGAACCATAATCTTAGGGTCATAATGTTTGGTCTGTAAAGCTAGCTAATGGATAGAGGACTATCAAAGATGCTTAAATAAATTACTTGACCTTTATTCGAGGTAGCATATTATAGCCAAATATATTTAAATACTCAAAAAACTTCTGCTAGAGATTCAGAATGTTTAGATTAACTATATTTGACCTGTAGCTTGACGCTGGGAAGGGCTATCAAGAGTTCATTCTAATAAATTACCTTGACCTACTTTCTTGGTCACAAAAGTTAAATGTGATGAAATTTTTGAACATTTCTTACGGAAATCTAGAGGGATTGGAGTAATGCTATTTGTCTTATAGTTTGTGGGGAGGAATGTCCTTGACCCAATTGAACAATATTTGATGAAAAACCTAAAGCCAATTAGATTTACTGACACCAAGGGCATAGGATGCTCAGCAAAAGTGTAACTGTCATTCTGGTCCGATCCTTCATTTGTATTAATATTGAGCTTGTTCATGTAAAGCTTACAGAGGTCTTTTATTATAATGTGTGATGCCAAAGTTGTAAAGTACCAATAAATACAAACATCTCTTCTAATACAGCACATCTATGGCGGCTCCATGGTGATAGCATCTTTCCAGCAGACGTTATGGACCGTGGTACCTATGAGTTCCGGAGCAATCAGTCAGAAATCTCTAGGTATTTATCACATTTCCCCTAACCTTCAGATAGTCTTATTACAAAACAATGTATACATTATACCAGTAATATTTTGTGACAGTCATTGTTATATTGTGAAGGTCATTGTTATATTGTGGTGAAAGTTTGTATTTAATTATTTACTGAATATAAAGTTATATCATTCAAATACATCAATCTTTTCAGCTTTATTTTAAAAAGACTTGCTAAATGTTTGGGCTTTTGCAGGAAACACCTTTGGAGGAGACGTTATACGACTCTTTCATGGACATATGGATGAATGTTTAACTATCCCGGAGGCAGGAAGTGAAAATGAATTTACGTAAGTGTATCATATGTGAGGTCATGAGGTTATATATACCCATAAGGGATACCCTACCACAGTGGTTGAGGTCACTGAGTAAGGGGTTACCCTACCACAGTGATTGAGGTCACTGAGTAAGAGATACCCTACCACAATGATTTAGACCACAGAGTAAGGGGTTACCCTACCACAGTGATTGAGGTCACTGAGTAAGAGATATCCTACCACAGTGATTGAGGTCACAGAGTAAGGGGTTACCCTACCACAGTGATTGAGGTCACTGAGTAAGAGATACCCTACCACAATGATCTAGGTCACTAAGTAAGGGGTTACCCTTCCACAGTGATTCAGGTCACTAAGTAAGAGATACCCTACCACAGTGATTGAGGTCACTGAGTAAGGGGTTGCCCTACCACAGTGATTGAGGTCACTGAATAAGGGGTTACCCTACCATAGTGATTCAGGTCACTGAGTAAGGGGTTACCCTACCACAGTGATTGAGGTCACTGAATAAGGGGTTACCCTACCATAGTGATTCAGGTCACTGAGTAAGGGGTTACCCTACCACAGTGATTGAGGTCACTGAGTAAGGGGTTAACCTACCACAGTGATTGAGGTCACTGAGTAAGAGATACCCTACCACAATGATTGAGGTCACTAAGTAAAGGGTTACCCTACCACAGTGATTGAGGTCACTGATTAAGGGGTTACCCTACCACAGTGATTGAGGTCACGAGTAAGGGGTTACCCTACCACAGTGATTGAGGTCACTTTGCTGTTGAAGTTCATAGGTTGAACAATGTAAAATAGTTGGCTGCTGAGATTGTATATTATATATAGGTTTTGTTTTAGAAGACTGCTCTTAGAAACAGCTCTGCTCGTTCATTAGTCTGTTACTCACAATACAGACTCAATCCCATCACTCCAAATTAAAAAAAAATGTTTGCCTCAGACAATCTCAATATCTCATTTTCTGGGAATCAATAAGTAATTGTAACATTTTACACCAGATTAGACTTAGCTGAGTGCTCTGTGTCTCCATGAATATATCAGACAAACAGGAAATGTCCAGTCTGCCATTATTGAAAGTTGTCATAAAGAATCATGAGAGTAAAGGAAAAGAGATGCTATTACATAATCCATAGTGATGAGAATTTGAGTATTTACCATTGCTAAAGACTTGGTCCTGTGTAGTTTCACTGTCTTCTCATTCATCAATGTCAAATGCTAAAAGCTTTGGGAGAAGTTTTATGATATACATATGATCCATTCTACTGAGAAATTACAACAGCAGGGAATCTGTCATGTCATATATGTACACTATTTTAATATTTCCAGACAAAGTATAGAAATGAAGTACACACTGGACTGGTTTAAGTGTGAACAGAGCTGTGATCAGCCATGTAGTTGGATATGGTAGACAAATATTTCATCCTCAGAGCAAATAAACGGCCCTGTAAACTTCTTCAAGGTCAAACAGGACATTCGGTACATGTCTTTAAACCCTTAAAAATCAAGATTTTTAATAAATAAAGTTACTAAGGTATTAAGTGAATATGAGTTTGACATCAAATGAGAGAAAGACCTATGCCCTCATTATACAGATATTGCCTCTTCCTCTATGAGTCTGAGAGAAAATGCATGTCCTTCACATTTTGGTGTACTTAAAACATAATACAATGTATCTTTTGTTTCAGAGCCGTCATGTATGAAACTGGTGCTGTGTGCAGCCATGCAAGATCACTTTGGAGGATAGAACTTATACGAACCAAGTAGGTTGTTATACAAACAAAATAGGTCACATATACGCTAAGCTATTCCTATATTCTAACATCTAATGATTCATGAACAACTTTTTCATTTTGAGATCGGGGATCTCCTCCATGGAAATTTGAAAAGGTTGGGAAGTATGGGACTCATATAGTATGTATAGAGTTGTATATGTAACACTTAGATACATAAGATATTGACATAAAAGATAACAGAATTTTTCTCTCAAGTTTCATTTACTGGAATATTTGATCAAACATTTGTAAAATGAATTGTTCGATTGAAAATCCATAAACTAGATAATTTGATCAGAAATTAGTAAATTTGATCTGCAATAAGTAAACTTGATCAGCAATTAGTTAACTTGATCAGCAATTAGTAAACTTGATCAGAAATTAGTAAACTTGATCAGAAATTAGTAAACTTGTTCATTTGGCAGTGTAAATGAAGCGAGGGAATAGACAAACAGGCATGGGTTTTGAGCCATTTGTTTCAATATGTCCTTCAATTCAGGTTGATGAAGTCTGATTTTATTGTACATCCTTGCCCTTGGGATGATTCTATATTTGACTTGCCTCAACATGTCGTTACGATGTCACTGTTCCCCTCAACAGGTGGGCTGGTGGATTTATGGGATGGGGACAGCAGTGTAGACTTCGTCACGTAACATCAGGCAGATATCTGGCGGTGACCGCAGACAACAACGTCGTCACCGTACACAGAGTCAAAGCGGACGAGAAGAGCATCTCCTTTGTACTGATGGCATCAAAGGTTGGCTCACCATATTCTGGAAACCCTTCAACAGGTTTTTTTATGAAAACTTGATATCAATAAGCCAAATTACATTATCAATATTTATTTTATTTTTTTTTCGTCTGCCATCATTTTCATGTCTACAATGAATGATAGATTTCCATGATATTTTAGTTGTTGATACTGATGAGGACATTTGATTTTCTCCTGAACAGCCTTTGGTAGCATTTACCATATATAATGTAGGTAAGGATATTAGTACTGGATTGTTTGATTTGTAGGATGAGAAGAAACAAGCAGAGGGTCGTGAGGATGAAGGTATGGGGAAGGCAGATGTTAAGTACGGCGACTCTATGGTGTTCATTCAACACAGTGACTCCGGAAAGTGGCTCTCCTACCAGACATTTGAAACCAAGAAACGAGGGCTCGGCAGGATTGAGGAGAAAAAGGTCTGCTTCAAATTTCTAAAACCAGAAGGATTTGTTAATAATCAGTTTTTTGTTTCTATTGACTTTCTAATGATCATTTGAAAAATTACCACGAAGTTTAGTATTTCCAAACATTGTGGTTTGAGACAGAAAATGAATCTTGTTTCCTCAGACAGGATTTGGTATCATAGTAATTTATATTTACATGAGCTATACATAAATTAAACACTATGTTTATAAACATCAAATGTAAGCTCTACTCCATCCCCCCTGCAGGCTGTGATGTTGGTTGAAGGTCACATGGACGATGGATTTTCATTGAGCCGCGCCCAAGAGGAGGAGTCCAGATCAGCCAGAGTCATCCGCAAGTGTCAATCACTTTTCACAAAGTTCACCAAGTAAGTATTTTACATATATATATAGTACATTAAAAAACTGTGTTTTCTGAAAATTTTAATAATTATGTTCAGTTTCAATTCAATTAACCCACCAAACAAGATGAGCCTGATATGTACTAGGAACCTTGTATATGGCAGTAAGGTATACTATTGCTGGTATTTTCTCCAGAGCGCTGGACTCCCTGAAGTCAGAAGGCAAGTCCAGTGTTACCTGGTCCCGAGTAAGCCTTTCCGAAGTACTCAAGTGCCTTGAAGATCTTATCGACTACTTTGCTCAGCCCGGGGATGAAGAAGGTATGCTCAGTTTTCTATAAACTGCTTTATTCCGCTTATTGATTATAAATGTAGACACACCTGTTTTGCTGTCAAAATAGATATATACCGGTTATTGTTTTTGAAATGTTGTCATTACACAGGTCCCGTGGCTTGTTAGTAGCAGTTTTGTTGATACTACCATAAACAATTTTAACAGCTTTTACGTTGTTTAACTNGAATAATACTTTTCCCCCAAGAACAACTAACTGTATATCCTGAACAAGCAGTTTACTCAGGCGATTTATCACATTAGCTGGTATATATTAGGCTATTATTAATGCATTTTTGTCTTTCAGAACACGAAGAAAAACAAAACAAACTACGAGCTTTAAGAAACAGACAAGATCTTTTCCAAGAGGAGGTAACTAGTTGTTCTCCTATCGATGGTGAAGCTTGTCTGCTGCGTAATGGTTTGACTTAACAGACATTGCTAAGTTTTCCAATTAAAAAATGACGTAACTTGCATATCCCACAAGAAAATATCATTAATAACATTTAAACATTGTGTAAAGTTTAGATTTTTGGATGACATTTCAAGGTGAAAGGTGGCAGCTCTGGCCTCTGATTGGCTGAGACTTTTTCTATTTATTCTTACGTTCTACCAGCCAACTTGTTTTTAATAGCATTTTTAACGTACTGAACATTAAGTGCTGTTGTTTTTTAGAGATGATTTTTAAATCCACTGTCTTTTGGTTGTTTGAGACAATTTTTTAACTTATTCTTAATCCCACAGACAGATTTTCCACAAAAAAAACATAAAATATGTAACTGTAATATTTTTAACCTCCATGTTCTTAAATTCATTTTTTTCTTCTGATTTTGATGATAAACATGTGAGCAGTACAGTCACCATGCATTTGTTGATTTGTTGTTACTAGGGTATGATAGCCCTGATCTTGGAGACCATAGACAAGTTCAGCCAGTACAAAAGTCGTCGCCATTTCGCTCACTATGCAGGGGAGGATGCTTCCAACAAATACGAGGATATCTCAAGTTACCTCTACTTACTACTGGGTAAGTGTGGATATCTCAAATAACCTCTTCTTACTAGTGGGTAAGTGTGGATATCTCAAGTTACCTCTACTTACTACTGGGTAAGTGTGGATATCTCAAGTAACCTCTACTTACTACTGGGTAAGTGTGGATATCTCAAGTTCCCTCTACTTACTACTGGGTGAGTGTGGATATCTCAAGTTACCTCTTCTTACTACTGGGTAAGTGTGGATATCTCAAGTTACCTCTACTTAGTACTGGGTAAGTGTGGATATCTCAAGTTACCTCTACTTAGTACTGGGTAAGTGTGGATATCTCAAGTTACCTCTACTTACTACTGGCTAAGTGTGGATATCTCAAATAACCTCTACTTACTACTGGTTAAGTGTGGATATCTCAAATAACCTCTACTTACTACTGGGTAAGTGTGGTTATCTCAAGTTACCTCTACTTACTACTGGGTGAGTGTGGATATCTCAAGTTACCTCTTCTTACTACTGGGTAAGTATGGATATCTCAAGTTACCTCTACTTACTACTGGCTAAGTGTGGATATCTCAAATAACCTCTACTTACTACTGGGTAAGTGTGGATATCTCAAGTTACCTCTACTTACTACTGGGTGAGTGTGGATATCTCAAGTTACCTCTCCTTACCACTGGGTGAGTGTGGATATCTCCAAGTCTTTATACTTCCAGCTATAGGTGTATATCTTCTAGCTCAATTACTAATGCTTGTGTCCAAACTGGTATCTGATTTGATCGTCACCTCCTCTTCTCATGTTTTAGCAGTAATATACAGTTATTGATTGGACTTTTCCTCATTGTTTAATGTTTGTTTGTAGCGGCCATGATTCGAGGTAACCGTGCTAACTGTGCCCAGTTTGCCCAGTCTTACCGCCTTGATTGGCTGGTGGACAGGCTTGAGAGTCAGCAGTCCTCAAAAGGTCAGTCTTATTTACATCTCTATCAAATTTCTGTCACTAAAGGAATTCATTTGTCTGTCATGTTTGTACTAAAAGTGAATGTTGTTTAGATAGAGGTCTGTTCCACAGTTAACCCTCTGTTGTAATGCTGTGTTTCAGGTGTGTTAGAGGTGCTACACTGTGTCCTCATAGACAGCCCTGAGGCACTGAATATGATCAAGGAGAAACACATCAATACAATCATATCCCTCATAGACCGCCATGGCAGGGACCCAAAGGTAGGCTTCACACAACATCCAGCTCTCAAACTTAATCAGATAAAGCAGTTGGTCATTTATAATTCTTGTTTTCACTATTGTATCAATAATGTTAAAATAAAAATGCATGCCGATTAAATGGGTTGTATAAAAATATTTACCATTGACTCCGGCATCTAATTTTGACTTAATACCATGTCTGGCCTTGACATCTACACTTGACTTAATGCCATGTCTCACCTTGACATCTACGTTTGACTGAATGCTGTGTCTGGCCTTGACATCTATGTTTGACTTAATGCTGTGTCTGACCTTGACATATACACTTGACTTAATGCCATGTCTCACCTTGACATCTATGTTTGACTTAATGCTGTGTCTGACCTTGACATATACACTTGACTTAATGCTGTGTCTGACCTTGACATATACACTTGACTTAATGCCATGTCTCACCTTGACATCTACGTTTGACTTAATGCTGTGTCTGACCTTGACATATACACTTGACTTAATGCCATGTCTCACCTTGACATCTACATTTGACTTAATGCTGTGTCTGGCCTTGACATCTATGTTTGACTTAATGCTGTGTCTGACCTTGACATATACACTTGACTTAATGCCATGTCTCACCTTGACATATACACTTGACTTAATGCCATGTCTCACCTTGACATCTACGTTTGACTTAATGCTGTGTCTGGCCTTGACATCTATGTTTGACTTAATGCTGTGTCTGACCTTGACATATACACTTGACTTAATGCCATGTCTCACCTTGACATCTACATTTGACTTAATGCTGTGTCTGACCTTGACATCTATGTTTGACTTAATGCTGTGTCTGACCTTGACATATACACTTGACTTAATGCCATGTCTCACCTTGACATATACATTTGACTTAATGCTGTGTCTGGCCTTGACATCTATGTTTGACTTAATGCTGTGTCTGACCTTGACATATACACTTGACTTAATGCCATGTCTCACCTTGACATATACACTTGACTTAATGCCATGTCTCACCTTGACATCTACATTTGACTTAATGCTGTGTCTGACCTTGACATCTGTGTTTGACTTAATGCTGTATCTGGCCTTGACATCTATGTTTGACTTAATGCCATGTCTCACCTTGACATATACACTTGACTTAATGCCATGTCTCACCTTGACATCTACATTTGACTTAATGCTGTGTCTCACCTTGACATCTGTGTTTGACTTAATGCTGTATCTGGCCTTGACATCTAAACATGACTTGATGCCATGTATGGCCTTGACATCTATGCTTGACTTAATGCTGTGTCTCACCTTGACATCTACGTTTGACTTAATGCTGTGTCTGGCCTTGACATCTATGTTTGACTTAATGCTGTGTCTGGTGTTGACATCTACATTTGACTTGATGCTGTGTCTGACCTTGACATGTACACTAGACTTGATGCTGTGTCTGACCTTGACATCTGTGTTTCACTTAATGCTGTGTCTGGTGTTGACATCTACATTTGACTTAATGCTGTGTCTGACCTTGACATCTGTGTTTCACTTAATGCTGTGTCTGGCCTTGACATCTACACTAGACTTGATGCCATGTCTGGCCTTGACATCTATGCTTGACTTTATGCTGTGTCTGGCCTTGACGTCTACACTTGACTTGATGCCATGTCTGGCCCTGACATGTAAGTTTGACTTGATTCCATCTATCTTTGACCTTGTCCTTAGGTGCTGGATGTGCTTTGCTCGCTGTGTGTGGGTAATGGAGTAGCAGTGAGAACCAACCAAAATCTGATCTGTGATAACTTGTTACCTGGCTGTGACTTACTTCTACAAACCAAGCTCATCAACCATGTCAGCAGGTACCCCTCCTAATATCCTGATTGATATAAGTAATAGTAGACCACTTTAAGGTGAAGTTGCATACAGTGAATTTATTAAACCAGAGAACTGTTAGACTACAGAGTCCATTCTCTGAAGTAAACAGGATATTAACTTAATATAGCCGTCTGTGTTACATAAATTTGCAAATTGTTGAAAATTGTGATGGAATAAAAACAAGAGATAGAGAATCAAGCTACCTCAGATGAATTTTTTCAATGGCATTCTTCAGACATTTAACATGTTGTATTTTGTGACCAGTATGAAGCCCAATGTGTATGTTGGTATCCTGAACGGCTCGTCCATGTACAAGCGGTGGTACTTTGAGGTGATGCTGGACCACCTGGAGGTTGTGTCACACCTTCCGCCTGTCCTCAGGGTGGGCTGGGCAAACACTTATGGTTTTGTGCCCCACCCAGGGGGTGGTGAGAAATGGGGAGCCAATGGGGCAGGAGACAACCTGTATTCTTATGCTTTTGATGGACAAAGTCTTTGGACAGGTGAGTTATGCCTGATTTTGTTTTTGTGTATTCTTCATTTTCCACCAGTTCTACTAATTAACTGGAATATTATTACAGGTAGTTACTATCCTGTAAGATCTACAACCCATTGTCTGGTAATTGCTATTGCTCTGTTTTACAGGTGGTCGCCCAAAGCAGGTGAAGGGAGAAAGTCAAACATTCAAACAAGGTGATGTGGTCGGCTGCAGCCTTGACCTTGCTGTGCCTCAGATCACTTTCTCCGTCAATGGGATTAGGGTGCCAGGCATTTTCAAAGACTTCAACATTAATGGTCTCTTTTTTCCTGTCATATCCATGTCTGCCAGCACAAGGTAAACCATAAATGGTTTCTTGGATTTCTATTTTACCTATCATATTGACTTTTGCACATGTCATGATGGTTAGTAGAGGTCAAAGGTTAATGTGATAATTGAGTCAAGGTCATGTGAAATTATGGTTGTTGGTACATAAACAAATCCTTGTGTCTAGTCAATAGAACCCCTTCTCAAGCTAAGACTTTCTTTTAGATACCATTTTCACCATATACCATTTTCACCATGTTTATACCCTTGCTACAGTTGTCGGTTCTTACTGGGTGGTGAGCATGGACGCCTGAAGTATGGTCCCCCCGACAACCACTCTCCAGTGGTGGAGTGTCTCCTCCCCAAAGAAAAGGTCAAGGTTGAGCCATGCTTCATGTTTGGAGATGTCAGTCGCAACATCATCTGTGGTCCAACAGAGATATGTGAATACACACCATTTGTGCCAAACCCTGTGGATACTGCCAATGTGAGTCAGTTAGTCTAAGTATCTAATGAGTATGGGACTGTGTACCAGGAATGTCAGATGATCAGTTAGACTAAGTATCTGATGAGTATGGGACTATGTACCATGGATGTCAGATGATCAGTTAGACTAAGTATCTAATGAGTATGGGACTATGTACCAGGGATGTCAGATGATATGTTAGACTAAGTATCTAATGAGTATGGGACTGTGTATCGGGGATGTTAGATGATCAGTTAGACCATGTATCTTATGCTTGTGAGTAAAACCTTGTATAATTATGCTCTATAATTATTTATTTCGACTGAATGTAGCTAACTAGCCCAGTCCTTAATCAGATTGATGTGAAGTTATTTCCCAATACTCAACCAGCTGGTAGTTACAAGATACAAGTCACTGTAATCATGTAATGAAAACAATTAACCATCATTTAGTCTTTGTCATGAATTTTCATGTACATGAAAAACATTAATTTACAGATCCAGCTGCCAGTTTACATAGAAAATGTGAGGGACAAGCTGGCAGAGAACTTACACGAAATTTGGGCCATGAACAAGATAGAACAGGGATGGTCCTATGGGGAGGTAAGTTTGTGTGTTCTTGGCCATGAACAAGATAGAACAGGGATGGTCCTATTGGGAGGTGAGTATGTGTGTGCTGGGCCATAAACAAGATTGAACATGGATGGTCCTATGGGGAGGTGAGTATTGTGTGTACTGGGTGGTGAACAAGATAAAACAGGGATGGGCTTATGGGGAGGTGAGTATTGTGTGTACTGGGCCATGAACAAGATAGAACAGGGATGGGCCTATGGGGAGATGAGTATGTGTGTACTGGCATGGGCCATTAACAAGATAGAACAGGGATGGTTTTATGGGGAGGTGAGTATTGTGTGTACTGGGCCATGAACAAGATAAAACAGGGATGGGCCTATGGGGAGATGAGTTTGTGTGTGTACTTGGCCATGAACAAGATTGAACAGGGATGGGCCTATGGGGAGATGAGTTTGTGTGTACTGGGCCATGAACAAGATAGAACAGGGATGGTTTTATGGGGAGGTGAGTATTGTGTGTACTGGGCCATGAACGAGATAGAATAGGGATAGGCCTATGGGGAGATGAGTATGTTTGTACTGGGCCATGAACAAGATAGAACAGGGATGGTTTTATGGGGAGGTATATGATTATGTGTGTTCTTGGTAATCAACAAGATATAACAGGGATGGGCCTATGGGGAGATGAGTATGTGTTTACTGGGCCATGAACAAGATAGGACCTGTCAGGGATGGTCCTATTGGGAGGTGAGTATGTGTGTTCTTGTCCATGAACAAGATAGGACAGGGATGGTCCTATGGGGAGGGGAGTATGTGTGTTCTTGGTAATAAAAAAGATAAAACAGGGATGGTCCTATGGGGAGATGAGTATGTTTGTTCTTGGTAATCAACAAGTTAAAACAGGGATGGTCCCATGGGGAGGTGAGTATGTGTGTTCTGGGAAGTAAATATGTGCATCTTGGGGATTGACCGAGCTAGAGCAAATATTTGCTTTACTTCAAACTTATCTCTGAACTAACCTGACTGTTTTTCTGCCATAATAGGTGAGAGATGATCAGAAGAAGATGAATCCGTCCTTAACAAACTTTGAGAGACTTCCAATGTCAGAGAAGAAATATGTAATCACTGTGGCATTCGAAACTCTGCGGTACGTAAAGTCCAAAATCACAATGTGTGTTCTAATACTGATAGGCTTTGTGAGTAATTTCACCTTTACAATTATGAATTCCTGAATTGTCAGCTTATTAAAACATGAGTGTTCACAAGGTTTTCATATTTTCATTATAGATGTATTTTCAAAATACAGTAGATTGCCAATTATTAAAACCAAGGGGGATGTATATAATATATTGTTTTGGTTAAGCAGTCTTTGGATCAACCTGCCACAATTTGTTAAAGATTGGGAAACATTACTTGTTGGATTGAATATGCGATGGTTTAGCTATCAGAGGTTCAGATTGTCAGATAATCCGAATATGTTTCTATGGTAATATATATAGATTTAAAGTGTTGTCTGTATGAGTAGTGGGCAGTGTTATAAGAACATTTGTATGTTATAGCACACTATTGGCCCTAGGCTACCACATCAGTACGGACCTGAAGTAGCTTGCAAAGTTATAAGAACATTTGTATGTTATAGCAAACTATTGGCCCTAGGCTACCACATCAGTACGGACCTGAAGTAGCTTGCAGTGTTATAAGAACATTTGTATGTTATAGCACACTATTGGCCCTAGGCTACCACATCAGTACGGACCTGAAGTAGCTTGCAGTGTTATAAGAACATTTGTATGTTACAGCACACTATTGACCCTAAGCTACCACATCAGTATGGACCTGAAGTAGCTTGCAGTGTTATAAGACCATTTGTATGTTACAGCACACTTGGCCCTAGGCTACCACATCAGCATGGACCTGAAGTAGCTTGCCATGTTATAAGAACATTTGTATGTTATAGCACACTATTGGCCCTAGGCTACCACATCAGTATGGACCTGAAGAAGGAACAGAACAACAGGATGAAGACAGTCAAACTACCAAACAAGTTAGTTTTGCGCTTTATTTATCATAATTTACATTACAAAATGTTCACCCTCTGACCATATGTCAAATGTAAATAGATCAGCAATAACGTTTTGTTTACATTTTCGGTGATGACATTTGTTAATGATTTTTTCAGCTTCCTACAATCAAACGGCTACAAGCCAACCCCCCTTGATCTGGCTGCTGTAGACATGGACCCTACAATGGAGAACCTGGTTGACATGTTGGCTGAGAACACGCACAATGTCTGGGCCAAGGACAGGATCAAACATGGCTGGACCTTTGGCTGGCAAGAGGTAGAACACTATAGGACTGTGGCAGGCTAGATGATAATTCTGAGTAAAATAGTCTTACATGATTCTAAAACATTGAGAAACAAGGTAATTATGATAACTATTGTGTCTGGCTAAACAAGAACCTTTGTCGTGTCTATAAGTGACCTTGATACTAATTGCTGTTTGGTCTGTACCAGGATCCACACACTAAGAGGAACCCACATCTGGTGCCCTACAGCAAAGTGGATGACAACATCAAAAAGGCAAACAGGTAGGTCAACTGTACCCATTATACACTTTTTTTTTTAATTCAATGTTATTCTTTTAAGATAATATATCAAACTTTGTAGGAAGGAATTATGTGTTAATAGTTTTAGCAAGGAAATATTTGAATTAATTTGAATCTATAAATTCTTCCATTTTAACTGCAAAACTGGCAGACCCCAAAATACCTGTCAATATGATTAACTCGCAATATGACGACACTTACTTTAACAGGTGCATTTGGATTGTGAACCAATGTTACAGGTCCACAACTAAAGTGAAAAGATATATGTTTATGTAAATATTTCGCATCTTTTAATTTAATGACATATCCAGGGAGACAGCCAATCAGACGGTGCGTACGTTGCTGGCCTATATGTACAGTTTAGAGCCGCCGACCAGCGAGACAGGAGAGACTGGTATGACAGGTTTGTGTTGTAGCTTATGCTTCTACTTATACCCACAATACTACAGTCATGTCTGCTATTTATCTGCTTTTTCTGTGATGAGAAATGCTTTATCCACAATTATTACATTATTGAGGTATAAAAAAGGAGAGTTGACCTTGTTCGGTACATTATATCCGTGAATATAGACATTCTTTTGAAGCTTTATTCATGTTATGGTATTTGGTCTGTTCGCACTTCTGTCTTATGAAAATAGATGATATTCAATAGCAAATAAATAAATACATTTCAGAAAAGAAAAAAAATCCCAAATACTTTCATTCTTGAAATTTTGAGTAAGCTCCATTCTGTATTCTCCTGAAGCTTTGATAACACATTGGCAATTTTAGAGAACAATGTTTTGCCGTCCAATTTTCCTTCTACAATTTGCTGAATTAGTTCCAGAATAAGAAGAGTTGTAAGATGAGGAAACGTTCACCTGGTATATTATTGGACAAACAAATGTTGTAAAAATAAAGGATCTGTTTAGAAATTACTGCATTAAAACAGAATGTTGTAGATATGATCTCTTCAAACCGAAGTACAGGTCAGTGAGGAAAAAGTATCGTAATCAGATGTAGTGTGGATTTTCATACAAATAATACACCTAATGGCTGCATTGCTCGCTCCAGACATTGCTCGCTCCAGACATCGCTCGCTCCAGACATCGCCTGCCCCAGACATTGCTCGCTCCAGACATTGCTCCCTCCAGACATTGCTCGCTCCAGAAAATGCTCGCCCCAGACATTGCTCACTCCAGACATTGCTCGCCCCAGACATTGCTCGCTCCAGACATCGCTCGCTCCAGACATTGCTCACTCAAGACATCGCTCGCCCCAGACATTGCTCACTCAAGACATCGCTCGCCCCAGACATTGCTCACTCAAAACATCGCTCGCCCCAGACATTGCTCACTCAAGACATCGCTTGCCCCAGACATTGCTCACTCAAGACATCGCTCGCCCCAGACATTGCTCACTCAAGACATAGCTCGCCCCAGACATTGCTCACTCAAGACATAGCTCACCCCAGACATTGCTCGCTCCAGACATTGCTCGCTCTAGACATTGCTCGCCCCAGACATCGCGCACCGCCTATATTTACGAATGTTTATCCAATGCACACCTATATATTGTCTGCGAGATCATTAGCGATGCACCTTTGCTGATTTCAACATTAAATAACTACATCAGTTACTCATCTGATCATGTACACAATTATATAGAGCACTGCCCTAATCCTGTCTAGAAGGTTGCACACAGAGTGAAAACTGTAAACCCTGCCTTAGTGTGCATGCTGTACATAGTAAACAGTACCAGTCATATCTAAACAGTTTAATGTCATCATCCATTACCGCCTCATCAGCGTTGTAAACATGGAATTGTTTACATGATCAGCATGTCCAGATTGTCAAGAAAAACACTGCCAGCATCTTCATACCCATGTAAGTTCATGGGGCTGATGACTTGTTACAAGTGTTATTTATAACTAACTATAATTCTACAAACTAAGTTACAGACATCTGCCTTGCAAGAATTTCAAATGGGGTACTCTTCATACTTATGGTATCATTATATATATATATATATAATATAAAAATAATAAAACCAAGTCTCAACAGGCCACACTAAAATTTTACGCTAAATTGTCCACCAATCTCGTGTACTTCGTGACGTCACGTTACTATTGTAGTGTGATGACATGTAATTGTGACGTCACGACGTTGTTCTTTNTTGGACTTTGGTTTGTGTATTACAAGCTTGTACATGTATAGAGATTTTTGCTTGCTTTTATGCTGCTCATAGGAAGTAAATTATATAATCACTTGGCCAGTCATGGACAAGGCAAAGGTAGGTCCACTTTGATTGGCTGACATCAGTTATAAATACTTCCATCATTGGATTTGTTAGTGGTCATATAGAAAACTAATATATGATTGACCTCAATTAGTAGAAATTATTTCATAAAACTCTATACTTCGGTTGTCATTTTCTGTTTGAATTAACTATTGCACTATTGTTAGTATCAGTGGTCATGACAACAGGGATAGCATTCAGATTCAGCTTGACTCTGTGCTGAATCACTGTAAATCAGCATCTGAACATACACTAAGTGATATACCTTAACATCTGTCCTTCAGTCTTTTTTTATCAAGCTAATTTTTCTAATAGAATATTTTGGAAGCAACTGTATCGGGTGAAACGAAAAAAAATGTTGTTTCCTAGCAGACATGCTGTATGTTATTATTTGTGGTTTTTGTTGGACAGCTCTTAGCCAGGACACTCCCAGCAAGCTGACCACAAGGACATATCGTGGGGAGCTGACTTACACTGTCATATCAGGCAAATGGTGTGTTACTTATATATATATATATAATTAGTTACGTTATACTAGACTTAATTTGATATCAAAAGATCTCTTCCCTTGTTGATACACTTACGGACTTTCAAAAATTGTATAATGAGCTTTGCTTTGAAATCTAATAAGATTTTCTTTCAAATTGTTAATGATAAGAAAACTTACAAAAGATTGGGTTCTTAATGAAAACTATTATAGCTCATTGATGAAAGAAAAATTAAATAGCTTTAATATATTTTGATATATATGTGGAAAACATAAAAGCTTGGATTCTGTTCTTTGTACAGGTACTATGAGTTTGAAGTGATAACCCCGGGCTTTATGAAGTGTGGATGGGCCAAAGCTTCATCCGACCCCAGCACAGAAATCGGAGTAGATTGCATGTCATATGCATTTGATGGATTTTCTGTAAGATTTTATTATTCTATTCATTAATTATTTCACGGCCTCAAAATTCTCTGTGTGTCCCGATTGTAAATATCTGATGTTTTGTGAATATATGTAGGTATTTAGTTCTGAGATGTTAAAAGTTGTATGATTTAGTTGTACAAGGAATGTTTCTGCTGTCACAGGGCTATAAATGGTACCAGGGAGCAGAGCAGTACGGCAAGAACTGGGCACACGGTGATGTGATTGGCTGTATGTTGGACCTACAGGATAAGACCATCAGTGAGTACTACTGACCGTTCTTGGTGTTAAAATCTTTGTTATGTATGATCTAATATAAACGTTCAAGGTCATGTTAAAATCATTGCTATGTATCATTCAAGGTCATGTATTAGTAGTGAAAAAAGAAATATTTGAAGATTGAAGTGAGTGATGCTATCTACTAGAACCCCCTGACTGTATATAACCTGTCATCTTTGCAGCATTCTCTCTGAACGGAGAATTGATGATGGATTCTCTGGGTCAGGAGATCGCCTTTAGAGGTATTGATTGTGACGAGGGATACATCCCTGCTTTCACACTAGGCTGTCATCAAAAGGCTAAACTCAACTTTGGACAGGTAATAATGCATGAAATCAGTGAGATTTCATGCACACAATAGGCCGTTGATTAGTAACAGAATAAATATCTGGTTACTTATTTTTACTATTTNCTGCCCATGTCCATCTCATCAAACATCAAACACTGAAACTAGTTTCACATGGTGACATTTTCTAGTTTTAAATGGTTTTGATATAAAGAGAGAGCTTGTTTTAATTTATTGGTATAGCCACAGACAGATAAAGGAGGATTGTCCTGCCTGGGTGTTGTTAACTTGCTGTTGATTCTCCCTCTCTTTGTCTGTGATACCTTTGTGATGTTTACATAAAATGTTTTATACTTTCAGGATGTCAACACGTTGAAGTACTTCACCTGCTGTGGTCTACAGGAGGGCTATGAGCCATTCTGTGTGTATGTATACCTCTTGTTCTCTTCTTAGCTACAGATGTTTAATCACTAATTCAGTTTTAAAGACACTTTTTGTAAATATTGTTAAAACTTCACTGAAAATTTTGTTTGTTTTTAAATGTTTTTCTTTACATGTTGCCAGGAACATGACAAGAAGAATGACTCTTTGGTATGGAAAAGAACAGCCTCTGTTTGAGGCTGTCACTCCCTCTCATCCAAGTGTACAGGTCCAGCGAATTCCAGGCGGGTAGGTATTACATGGTCAGAGGTTAGATGTTACAGGGTCAGCAATACAGGGTGAAAGGTTAGGTGTTTTAGGGTCAGAGGTTAGATATTACAGGATCAAAGTTTAGGTGCTACAGGGTCAGAGGTTATATGTAACAGGGTCAGAAGTTAGGGGAGTTACACGGTCAAAGGTTAGGTTTAAAGGGTCAAGGTTAGGAGGTTATAACAGGTCAGCATTATGGGCTCAGAGTAAGGTTAAACAAACAAGCTTATTCAGAACCTAAACATATATTTCTGAAAAATAGTTTTTCCTAATGAATTAATATTCTTAATATTATCAGATAGTATTCATATTTAGTATGTATGAAGTTGACTGATCTTGTTTACAGAGCCAACGTCACACCATGTCTGAAGGTGATGTCTAAGACGTTTGGTGGTTTGGAGAAGGTACACCTGGAGTATCTACGGCTTAGTTTGCCTGTTAAATGTCATGACCAGTTTGTCCCGAGGTAGGTCATCAGAGGAAGGTCAAAGTGAGGAAGAGTATCAATGTAGCCAACATATTTATTCATTCACCATTATCAAAGGTTTGGTATAAAGGTATATAACCAAGGTCGTCGGAGGAATGGCCAAGGTCATTATATCTACGTTCACCAGAGGAAAAAAGTTATTTTATCCAAGATCTTCAGATAATCTTTCAACTTTAAAGAAACTTCTGATATAATTTTCGATACTTAATGTAACTATGCAGTGTTATTATAAATATGTGTACTTCTAAATTTACCGTAGTCATTTTCTTGCTGTAATAAAGACACAGATGTTCTATTATAATACTCTGACCCTTACAGGGACCGTTCCAGTGGCTACCCGACCTCCTACGAGAGGAGGATGAACCTGGAGAACATCCGCCACCATGAGATGGACATCGAGGAGGAACATCACCACGACTACTACCCAGGCGAGGAGTCAAGTGATGCTAACATCAGCGAGGGCTCCCTGGAACGACGCAGCAGGCTTATAGCAGGTAATTAGGGCTAGGGCGTTCAGACAGGTATTGTATCATAGGGCGTTCAGACAGGTATTGTATCATAGGAACTGGAACTAGTCTAACGCTGTTTGAAATATTTAACACTGTTTATGTCTGAAGATTAGAATATCCTCATCCGTTCTGAGGTTTCAGAAAAGATTCCAATTTTAAAAGTCCTGTTACGTTTAAAGTTTGATGTAAATTTTCGTAGTTTATGAAGTTGTTGCCATACTATGATGTAAACTTCCCTACTATAAAAGTTATTGAGATAAGATGTTGATTTCTCTACTGTTTGAGTCCATTATGTAATTCTACTTTTTAGTCATTGATATGACTGACATAACTTTGATTTAAGTAATACATGAACATGTATAAACAAATTTAGTAGATTACAAGATTTCATGATGAAGTTGTTTTGAATTTGATGATGATTGTAATTTTGCGGGAGTGATTATTAACGTATGTTGTTAGTTGGCATGGACTCAGAACTACTGACCGGATTGTGGCTTATAGGCTAGTGGCTTTATCAGTAATAATACATAGGCTTATACAGCATCTGTACTCTATAGGTACATTAACATCTCAGTCAACTTAACAACTAGGCTCCAGTTGATCAGGGCTGGCCAGGTCCTATTTTTACAACTGAAGACAGTTTCACAATGTTGCACGATACTATATCATAACCGTATATGTAGACATATTGTTTTTCTTTGAAATAGTAATGTTTTACAAAGACTAGATGTATTTTCTAATACTGTTATTTAAAAAAAAAATCATTTGGTTAAAACGGATGAATTATTTAGATTGGTAAATTGATTCTGTATGGCCAAGCGATTGGAAAACTTGCACTAATTGTTTGACCTGATACGGGATGAAAAGACAACGTCTTACCAATGGGACTTGCTGGCACACAGAGGCTGCATGCTCAGTTTTATCTTCACACAGAGGGTAAGCAGAGGGTTGGGGATATTAGTCCCACCAGCAGTGGCGGGATGGACCTCCCGGGGTCAGCAATGGTCAACGGCAATGCTGGGGATACCACACCTATGGAGGAGAAATCCCTCAGTCAAACTGGGGACTCTAAGTCACTGACTACAACCTCTCGTAAGTCCCAGTTACCCCTCCCAGTCATTGTGGCATCAAAGTTACCATTCCCTTTGGTGATTGTTATCTATCCCAGTAATCCTAAGACCCAACATTTCTTAGCCATATGAGTGAAAGATGGTCCCCCTGGAGACAAGCCTTCATATTTTTAGTGAAGAGTTATTTCCCTTAATCCGTCTTAAAATTAGTTATTTTTATTATTTTGCATTTAACCTTCCGGTTCATTTCCTGTCTGATGTATTCCAGATTTGTTCCATTTGCCTTGTTGCATTTTGTTTCTGTGTTTTATAACTTTTCTATATTAGTTGCTTGTGTTGATGGTATATGTCAAGTCAAAAAGGGCTCTAAAAGGGATATAGGAGTTTGTCTTTAAAAGACTTCTCTCCTAGTACAGTTGAAGGGATTGTGACTCAACGTGGTTTGTCATGGAGCATCCACGACCAAGGGAATGCATTTTTTTTACACATGAAGACAAGTAAGAGGATCACTTAGACATGGAGGGCAAGGGCTCAGAATGGGAAATAAGGGTTAATATATGAAGGGGCCAATGAATTTCATGGTTTTATATTTGACGGGAATAAACTAAATGATTATCTTATGTCCAGATATTTTATTGGATTGATTCAAAACCCAAAGTGGGCTTCTTGTCCTCTGATTGGTTGAGACATTTCTGAGTATTCTCAGTTCTACCAGATCAATTCCCACCTAACATTGTTGAAGGTTCCTATCAATGCTCTACCAAGCGTCATGGTTTTAATTCATGGATCAAGAAGAAATTTGAAATGGTCACCAAGTTATTGGAAACATTTCACATTCTTGTCTAGTTCTACAGATACAGGTTTAATCGGCATCGTGTGTTGTCTTCTATCAAGTTTGAAATATATTAACATACTAAGTATGATTTCGTCTAACAAACAATATGATTGTATAATCCCCACCTCTCTCTTTATCTACAGTTTACCAGTCCCACCTAACCCTGAATTGTAGACCTAATCGTACAAGCTAGAAAAGCCTAGTACAGAAACTCTACACTAACGAAAGAGTGCTGACATTTAATGCTATACTAATTAGCACTAACAGAAACAATAACACTGGTTATGTCTGAGGTAGATAATGTCACTGTAAGACTGAGGTAGATAATGTCACTATAAATATGTGGTAGATCAAGTATTGATTCGATGCTTATGGTTTCACCAGACGAGGATGATGATGACTATACTCCGAGAGGGATGCTGAATGGTGGTCCGGACATCAGGCTGCGAAAGAGTAAGAAAGGATAAGGAATTAATTTTGTCCTCAACTTTTGATGTTGTAATGTAGTCGGGTTTTATAGGTTATACGTATACCTAGTAAACCTTAACCGCTAATTCTTACCTCTTATAACTCGTACACAAGGATGTTTGAATTTTTGTAATTATATATATATGCATGTATTGGTTGGTTGAAGCATAATTTGAATTACTCTTGTGTGTATAAATCTCTGGTTAGATGGAGTATCTACCTATTGTAGAATAGCACATATATTTGTTAAGGAAATATCTGGTTAGATGGAGCATCTACCTATTGGAGAATAGCACATATATTTGTTAAGGAAATCTCTGATGACCTAGTTGTCATATCTATTGTAAAAAGTACATATACTGTATGTGTTTAGTTGAAATTCTCAATTAGTTAGACATTCTATCTGATGTAAATACTACTACTCGTGTCAACTAGAAATCTCTGTGTATCATCTGTTGTATACTACTTACATTACTTAACGTCACCAATATCCCATAAACTGTTTCCAGAAAAGGAAATCCAAGACTCGATCTACTTCCAGAAATAAAAAAGCTTTTTCCTTTATTGTATTGAAATACTGTGTTGTGCTTAAATAATGACATAGACAACTGTAGTCCTGTGCTGTGTTGGGATTAAATAATGACATCGACAACGGTAGTCCTGTGTTGTGTTGTGATTAAATAATGACATAGACAACGGTAGTCCTGTGTTGTGAACTTGTCGTACATTGTATTGTACTGTAGCCGGAACATTCTCTGAAGGAACACAAGATACGCTTGAAACTTGTGATCTTTTAATGAAGTTTTATCTCCTCTCATTGTCATTATCATCATTTTAGAGGTTAAAGAAAAAGGAAGCTCTATACAGTTTAAATCAAATAGGATTAATGCTAACCTCCATAAGCATGGTGAATTGTTGAGCATGAAGCTATTTCAAAGTTTTCCGTGTGACACTCCTGAAGGTGTGTGTTCTACATTGTATGAGAAAATTTGGATTGGCCAGCATTGTATGAGAAAATTTGGATTGGCCAGCATTGTATGAGAAAATTTAGATTGGCCAGCATTGTATGAGAAAATTTGGATTGGCCAGCATTGTATGAGAAAATTTAGATTGGCCAGCATTGTATGAGAAAATTTGGATTGGCCAGCATTGTATGAGAAAATTTAGATTGGCCAGCATTGTATGAGAAAATTTGGATTGGCCAGCATTGTATGGGTTACGTTGACTTGGTTAACGTATTGTATTGTAACAGCATTGTATTGGTTAACGTTGAGAATCTGTATTGAAGAGATCAATGAAGTTTGTAAACATAGCCATATGTCCACAAACTAATATGTACAAATCTATTCTTCAAAGGTAAGTGGTGAATTGATCGGACTTATTATAATTTTCAAATGATGTTAATGAAAAATAACACCTGTTATTAAGATATTAATGTATTCTATGTTTAAAGGATATCCGGTAGAAAACGTATAAAGAATGAGCTAAGTGAACCAATTATACTTTACAGCTTTACAGAGAGGATATGATGACGACATGCGCACAGGTAACCGTCGCAAAAACTTCGCCAAACCAGACGGTCGAGGGCGCTCATTGGACGAAGCTCATCCTGATGATAGGGCCTCCACTGGACTCAAAACAGCCATCAGTGAGTCACAACTTAATGGTGACCAGAGTGGTGGTCTGCTAGTCCCAGATGAAAAGAAGTCATCATCCAAATTGTCTCTGCTTGGTGACAAGCTCATAGACACTGCCAAACAGCTTAGTGAAAAGAAAGCCAAAAAATCTAAGTCACCATTTGGAGCGTTCTTAAAGAAAGCTCGTGATATTTCCCCACAGGGCTCCAAACGTACACGTAGTGTGGAGTACGGCAGCCTTGACAGGAAACAGATGCCTGGATATCAAATGCAGAAGGATAAGAAACCAAGTCCTCAGCCGCGAACACAAACCCTGCCACCATCGAAGACAATAGACTCCATGACAACAGATGGGGAAACGCCCACATCTCAGGGACCAGTCATCAACATTGAGGCACCCAGAGGGATCATTCCTTACGAGTTCCAAGACGCCTTGGGCAAACGACACATGTTTGGACGTGACTTTACAGGAAGTGAGGGCTCTGACCCAGATAACTCGGAAGGTGACCTTCAGGAACTGATGGCTATTGCTGACTCCATTGATGAGTACAACTTCTCTGTGAGGATATTCCCTGGCCAGGATCCTGCCCAGGTGTTTGTTGGATGGGTTACTCCTGGCTTTCACTTCAATGAGAAAAACTTTGAGATGAAGAAGACCCGCCATGTTGTCCTGTCTGTCCTTGATAACAACTATGCCATTAAACAGAGGTAAAGGAATGAAAATAATCAAATATAATGTAGGCGAAAAGTATTTAATCAGAACCATTTTGTTATCTTTTCTATATGAAATCATAACAATAGATATATAAACCTGTTATATGCAAGAACCCTGTTTTTAAAAAGAATTTGATTATTTTCTTTAGTGTGAGCCGAAAAAATACGTACATGGTATCTGCTGGTGACCTCCAGCAGAGATATGGAGGGACCAATCAGGAGATGTCTTCTAAACGATCCTCCCCGGGCCTTGTTATCGGCTGCTACATCGACATATCGACTGGTGTCCTTAGCTTCTCCGTCAACGGAAAAGAGGTGGCCAACAAATACCAGGTAGGAACAGCTCCTTGTAAAGGATAGAAAGGATATTTGTTATGTAGGGGCCTCCTTGTAAAGGGTAGACAGGATATTTGTTATGTAGGGGCCTCCTTGTAAAGGGTAGACAGGATATTTGTTATGTAGGGGCCTCCTTGTAAAGGGTAGACAGGATATTTGTTATGTAGGGGCCTCCTTGTAAAGGGTAGACAGGATATTTGTTATGTAGGGGCCTCCTTGTAAAGGGTAGACAGGATATTTGTTATGTAGGGGCCTCCTTGTAAAGGGTAGACAGGATATTTGTTATGTAGGGGCCTCCTTGTAAAGGGTAGACAGGATATTTGTTATGTAGGGGCCTCCTTGTGAAGGGTAGACAAGATATTTGTTATGTAGGCGCCTCCTTGTGAAGGGTAGACAAGATATTTGTTATGTAGGCGCCTCCTTGTGAAGGGTAGACAAGATATTTGTTATGTAGGCGCCTCCTTGTGAAGGGTAGACAAGATATTTGTTATGTAGGCGCCTCCTTGTGAAGGGTAGACAAGATATTTGTTATGTAGGCGCCTCCTTGTGAAGGGTAGACAAGATATTTGTTATGTAGGCGCCTCCTTGTGAAGGGTAGACAAGATATTTGTTATGTAGGCGCCTCCTTGTGAAGGGTAGACAAGATATTTGTTATGTAGGCGCCTCCTTGTGAAAGGTCATCTACATATTACTGTATATGTACTGATTTTAGCACAGTCAAACATTATCAGATATCTGAAGATTTGGCACACCCTCAAAATATGCAATAGAGAAGAACATACATGAACTTCAATAGTGCTTTATAGATTTAGCACAATA
Source organism: Mizuhopecten yessoensis (assembly GCF_002113885.1). Taxonomy (NCBI): domain Eukaryota; kingdom Metazoa; phylum Mollusca; class Bivalvia; order Pectinida; family Pectinidae; genus Mizuhopecten; species Mizuhopecten yessoensis. The sequence continues at coordinate 703,093 of NW_018408638.1, forward strand.
TTCAAACCATGAAAGAAATAAGACTACCTCTTAAATATTTACGTTTACAGTAGCTCAAGAGGTGAGTATGATTTACTGATAGTCCAATAGGAGTTGTATGTATAGGTTGAATGGGAGTCTTCTACTTTCTGTTCAAGGAACTAGATTAAATTGAGAGAATGAAAGAGTATATATTATATTACAGGTGGAGCCTGGCACCAAGCTGTTCCCAGCTGTGATCTGTGAGCCCACCATCAAGGAGATGCTCCAGTTTGAGCTTGGGCACACAAAAGTGAGTATAATTACAAGTTACATTTGGGCATATGTTTTCACAAATTTTACACAAAAAAAATGATTTCCAAATCAAATTTCAGGAAAACAACACAAACTTGTACATTTTTTAAAAATCTCACAATGATGTGTTTAAGTTCAATGCCTGAAAATAATAAATGATTTGTCACTCTTCCCCAGCAAACCCTGCCCCTATCAGCAGCTGTGTTCCGTGGCAGTAAACAAGTGGTGCCGGCCTGCCCGTCACGCCTTGACATCCAGGTACTGCGACCCAGCAGCTGGGCACGCGTCCCTCAGGCATTGCTCGACGTCCACACGCTACGGATGTCCACTCGTGGCTACAGCATGCTGTGTAGTAACCCAGAGAGCATGATGTCTCTGTATGTACCTGAGGAGGACCGCAGTCTGGACATACTGGAACTGATAGAGCACAAGACTCTGCTCGAGTAAGTCTTGATAGTTACAACCTCTCTCAACAGGTCACTATGGAAACCGGTATTGTAACTGGCATCTCATTTAAAAAACTGGGGGGGTTTCAGACAAAAAATGTTGATTTATGTTGTATTTGGTTTTGACATGGTTCATTTTATAATTGTTGTCATCTTATTCACAGTTTTCATGCCAAAACACTGGATCTGTACAACAGTGTGTGTTCCCATGGTAACCACAGGGTAGCCAATGTCCTCCAGCAACACATCAACGAAAAACAGTTAATGTACTGTATACAGAGTGAGAGTAAGTACTCGGAGTAAAAAGGTAATGTGCTGTGTATAGTGTGATATCACCACAGAACCAAGTGCCAACTTTCAGTCCATTCTCACCATGTGGGAAATCTGTTCTAGACATGAATGATCTAGACACAAGGTCATATTACCTATATACGTATCCAGCCACAGTTACACCATAACCTATATGATTAATTTTCCTCTATGAAATTATTGTGAATTAACATTATAACATTTATGTTGTTTACAAAATGATTTGTTTTCTTAGGCTTATCCGGTCCCCTAAGGAATGGCTACCATAACTTGCTAATCGCCATGCACTTGGAATCACACGCTCAGGCAAGACTGAGGACGACCAATGAGTTCATCATCCCACTGTCCCCACAAAGTCCAAAGTTGACTCTGTACCGAGCTGTCAGTACAGATACGCAGTTACACCAGACCAAACATACCATCCCAAATATGGATAACAGCAGGTCCATCAGACCTCAACTGGCCATTTCGGAAAAGGACATTGAAGCAAGGTCAGACTCAGGGAAATCCTTTATATCATGTGAAATTGATGAAGATTAATGTAACAGGGGCCATTATATTGTAATACCTCCATTAAGTAGTCAAACCCCTGAGCTACAGATTACTGAGCCACTGCTCGACTGATTGACCTAAAGAGAAATTATTTAGAGATAATAACGAGCAACTAGGTAGTACACTAATGTAGAATTGAAAGCATGACAACAGTTTCATGTTGTTTACTGTATTATTTTGTAGAACGAAGGGTGGAGGCAAGGATTGCACCGCACCTTTCTTCCCCATGGAGAAACTGAAGTTCTTTGTGATGAAAGCAGTCAAGGAAGCTGTACAAAATGGTGGTGCTCATGTCAGGGATCCTATTGGTGGCAGTAATGCCAATCTCTTTGTGTAAGTACCAATCCCTCATCTCAAAGTAATACAGTTGTGGGAATTATGCACAACGTTACACAATGTGTGCACACACCGCACAGAGTGTGCACGATGGATGCACGATGTGCAAACGATTGAAACCTGGATGTTTATTGCTTGCGCACATTTGTGCGGACAATGGACAAACGTTGTGCGATGACAATCGTGGTTGGTGTAAATTGAGAAATGGCTTAACAATAAATACGGCCTCTTGATAAAACATATATGCTTGATTTTTAAGTATATTTCTATATTCTAGCTACATATATCAGCTGGTCTTTCTATCTATATTTTCTTAATTTTGAAATTGTGTTTTTGGTGTTTTTTAGGGGACCCAAATAGACACATGTAATATAGCACATACACATATTGACACAGTCACGTATACAGGTAAACATTGCCACTTTGTATCTGTACTTGGACAGTAGTTTTCCACACCCGGGGCACTTATATAACTCGCCAAGGTGTGAAAATCCAGGTGAAAGGGTGCTATAGACCAAAGCGAATGCAAATAACAAATACTAAATGTCAATTTGTGCTTTAATAACGGTCATACTGTATCACATATCAACACTCTTTGTAAGGCACGGGTCAGGTAAAATGCCTGTCAATCATAAAAATGTTTATTTACCTGTTCTGTTACCTGGAAGTTAAACCCATTCTTGATAGTCTTAACGGTTACTGTAATGCTGTGTAACACGCATTGTAAAATTAAACATAATCCTATTTAATTTGATGAGCGATATATACAGTGTTCCTTATTCCATACGAGGGCACCTGATTTTTTTCATTCTGTAATATTGATCAACCAATTCTACCAAATCGCACATTTGTGCAGAGAGAAGCGCAAAACGGGGCGAGCGATTGTGAAATCGCACTGTTGTCGCACCATGTGTGGACGATGTCCAGACAGTGTGTACACGATGTTTGCACAATGTGCACACGCTATTTTTGGTGCGTTGTGCGGTCCCACAACTGTACAATATGACCCCAGGATCACAAGGCAGTCTAATTGGGTTATCTTGGAATGGCTTTCTTTGAGTCACCTGTGTTTAATATAGTGTATAATTATCACTGATGCCCAGACCCTCAGTTTTTCCAAGAACTATACCAGACTGGAACAACCTCCCACCAGACCTGGTCTCATCGGAAACTTTGAAAACCTTTAAAAGTCGTGTCTCCTCTCTACACAATTAGCTCTGTTCTCACTCTCTTTCCCGGTACATACATACAACCCAAACATCAACATGATCTTCAATATGATGAAGTAGGTCGATTATTAGGTAGAAGGTAGAAGTAGAAGATATAAACTCATATGTTGTCTTTTTGTTACAGTCCACTGCTGAAGGTCATTGACCGTCTGCTTGTAATGGGTTCCCTCAAGGATGACGATCTCCTGGAGCTCCTACAGCTGGTCAATCCAATAGCCTTCCCAGATATCCATCGTAGGTTTATCATGCTGGATTTTCACGTGAAATAAGCATTTCGTGGAAAAAAATCAGACATAACAAAATCAGAAATTTTATCTAATTGACAGTTTTTATCAGCTTTTTATTTTCTTGATTGCATGTCTAATCAAAATCAACATGGTTCTTTTGTAATGAAGATGTCAATGTCATTGTGATGTTTGGTTTAATTTTTATCACAGCTGAAACTCCAGGATTACTTGAAATGAAACTGGACGAGCCTGTGAAATTAGAGGTAAGAGTAACATTGGATTATGGGTAATAAGAGGTAAGAATAACATTGGATTATGGGTAATTAGAGGTGAGTAACATTGGATTATGGATAATTAGAGGTAAGAGTAACATTGGATTATGGGTAATTAGAGGTAAGAGTAACATTGGATTATGGGTAATTAGGGGTAAGAGTAACATTGGATTATGGGTAATAAGAGGTAAGAGTAACATTGGATTATGGGTAGTTAGGGGTAAGAGTAACATTGGATTATGGATAATTAGAGGTGAGAGTAACATTGGATTATGGGTAATAAGAGGTAATATAAGAGTAACATTGGATTATAGGTAGTTATAGATGTAAGAGTAGAAATAGTATTTTCTGGGTGTTCGAAGTACGAAGGAAAGTTTTAAGTAAGATAAATAATTAAATTTATAAAACAATGATTTCTCTCACAATGTTCTTCTGTAATTTTACCTATTATGTTTGTGTTGCTACAGATGTGTAGGATCCTCCAGCACCTGTGTAACCTTCAGCTGAGACACAGAGTGGAGTCCATCATCTCCTTCTCAGACCAGTTTGTAGGGGACTGTCAAAACGTTAGTATGACCAAATCAAATCACAGCAGCAGCTTTTATGGCAATTTTATTCTAATCTCCATATACTGAATTTTGGTCAGTGGTTTAAAGGCCCGGTCACACAGCCTTTCGCGTCTGTATCGCGGGTAAAATTTCGCGATTTTTTTTTGCCCGCGGTTGCCCGTGGTGGAAAATGTGCAAAATTGGCTTACCCGCGGTTTACCCGTGGTATGCCCGCGGAACAGACGCCGGCGACTGTTCCGCGTCCTTATCGCGGGTGAAGCGCGGCGGTACCGCGGCCTACCACGGGTATAATAAAGCAGCCGAACCGGGCTGTAGAAATCATAACCGCTCAAGACACTTGGTTCTGATGCTGCTGGAGCAGCAAGACGAGGTCATTACGGTGACGGGGATCCATGTTCACCCCTTGACGTCTGGAGCACAACTGACGAATGCTCGGCAAATCGCGCTTTTTATATACCTAAAATCAGACGTTGTACGGACGCGATTAGGCCGTGGACAATCGTATTTGGGACGTGTACAAGACGCAATTGAACGTGATTAGGCCGGTATTGGGGCGCGCTGTTTACGCGGAGAAAGGCGTTTGTCCGTGTTTACACGCGGTACACACGCTAATGCACGTGATAACAACGCGGTACAGACGCGGAACAAACGTGCTATGACCGTGCTCCACCCGCGATTACCCGCTAAAATTTCGCGTCCTACCGCGTGTAACCACGTCTTAACCGCGGCCGTAGCACGTCCTAGCACGTTCGTTCCGCGTCTGTACCGCGTCTTTACCGCGTGTGTACCACGTGTACCGCCCCCGATTACCCGCGGTCTAAATTTTTGGGCAGCCCAAAACTTTTTCGCGCGGCCAACCGCGTGTGAATTTCTTACCGCGTGTAACGACGGGTAAAGTACGGCTGTATCGCGTCTTTATCGCGACCTCAAAACGTCCAACAGCGTCTGCTTCACGGGCAGAAATTTTTGGCCGTGATTCGGCCGCGATACGCCCGTGGAGGGCTGTGTGACCGGGCCTTAAAGAAAAAAAAAGTGAAATTGCAATTTAAATACTTGAATTAAATTGAGTTGTTATTGGTTGACTTATAAAAATGTAGCTGAGATCTCTTTAGCGTTGGCTTTCTATGTAGAAGTGATAGTTATGTTAGACTAATGAAAACTACTGCCTGGTATTGTACAGGATCAGCTGAGGCGATACCAGGAAATCAAACAGTCCAATCTGTCATCTGCTGTAACAGCCAGGATCACCAAAGAGTTCCGATGTCCACCTCATGAACAGGTAGGAACAAGAAAATTAGAATGCTCCCAGAAAATGTCACTAATACTGGAATAAAGATAAAGGTGCATTCATTACACATTGCTTACTGGATGTTATGTGCTTTACTTGTCGGTATAAATATAGTAATATACAAATATATACATGTAGTGTTAAACCTGTCTAATAAGGTCACATAAGTGACCTTGACCTTGGGCTTATTGAATCAGTTGTGGTACAAGACAAACTCTCTAGCCATCCTACACATTTAATAAATTTAAAAATTTGATTGAGTTATCTTCAGAAATTTAAAAGTTATGGCCCAGAGAATTTATTTGACCATTGACTTCAATGTGACTTTGACCTTGAGTTTACAGATCCAATTGTGGTTTGCGATACACCTCCTTGCCATCCTACATTTATCCTCAACATTTCATTGAGCTATCTTGAAAGATACAGAAGTTTAGCCTTAAACAAAACAAAAAATATATTCCCCAATTTGTTTCCTAGACAGCATACATAGTTGTCAATTATGCTGACCACAGGCTGTGCGTTGATATCACATAATAAATCTTAATTACCTGTAGGTTTTATGGTTGTATTGTTTGAAGCAGAAACATGGATAAACCAGGGTCTGTATTCTATAAACATCTGAAGCTTGTACGTGTAGCTCTTAATATATCTTTGTCTTTACTGGGTGTTTGACTCCATTAGATGAGGAACTTGCTGGCCTTCAAGACTGAGGAAGATGCTGACCCTAACATGCCTTGTCCGTGCCGAGAAGACCTGAAGGACAGACTGGTGACTTTCCATGAAAACCTGCTCAATCACTGCGCCATGCCTACCAAGCCAGAGGACAATGAGGGTGGGGAGATGTCACCAGAGGAACAGGTGGCACAACCATCTTCTACTGTGGGAGAGAAACTCCTTAAGTTGGTATGGAAGTCAAAGGAGGAGGAGCAGAAGCCAGAAGTATCCCAGCCGACGGATGGTAAGATAGGTAATGCATGTGTGTTTTCACAGCGATTTTGTGTACTCATCGCACGCCTTAGGCATAGTGGTAGTCAGCTGGCCAGCAGCAAGCTAGCTTTGTGATTAGAGAGCCAACTCTGCACCTGCTTTGATGAATTATCAACACTGCTGTCTTGATCATTCAAAGGCTTGGACTCTATACCCAACTTCAATCAAAGGCTTGGATCACCTGGAGCTTCACTTATGCACCTGCACTGGTATTTCACATTGGCTTTTTCTCAAAGAAATAGTGTCACTTTCAAAAGCTAGATGCAAATTTTCACTGATACCAAGTAAAGATTTCAATAATATGTCTTTCTCTATTTTCATATTTCTTATCTAGAAAACTATATTTTTGCACCTTATAGAAAAGCACCCTAAAAATTGAGTCTGAACTGTCTTAATTATCAAAATGTGAATTTCTTTTTCATATCACATTTCAACATTAGCATGTGTTAAAAAATTTAATCTGCAATAGAAAAATTAAACAGTTTATTTTAGTAGATATTTTACACTTTGTTCTGGATTGACGTATACAATGGTGCTTAACTTTCCAAAAAAAGCTCCGACCTCTTTATTTAAGTCTTACCTGTGTAGACCAAACAGAATTTCCCTAAGCTTTGCTGCAGGTGTACACAAAATATCTCAATGGAAATTAGTACAATCTACAAATTTCTTCTGTTCTTGGTGAGCTCTTTCTTAATATGTCGTTAGTAGCATTTTCTAGATGATGAAACAGAGATCATTACTGCAGAGTTGAACCATGTAAAACTAACCAAACTAGAATACATAGAATTGATAGTGCTTAGTGAGCTATGATAGTATAGACCAGAGTTATGCTGAATTGGCTAGTATAGACTGGAGCTATGCTGTGTGGAATAGTATAGACTGAAGCCATGCTGTGTGGGATAGTATAGACTAAGGCTATGCTGTGTGGGATAGTATATCCTGAGGCTATGCTGTGTGGGAGAGTATATACTGGGGCTATGCTGTGTGGGATAGTATATCCTGAGGCTATGCTGTGTGGGAGAGTATATACTGGGGCTATGCTGTGTGGGATAGTATAGAATGGAGCTATGCTGTGTGGGATAGTATATACTGAGGCTATGCTGTGTGGGATAGTATAGACTGAAGCTATGCAGTGTGGGATAGTATATACTCGAGCTATGCTGTGTGGGATAGTATAGACTGAAGCTATGCTGTGTGGGATAGTATATACTGAGGCTATGCTGTGTGGGATAGTATATACTGGGGCTATGCTGTGTGGGATAGTATAGACTGAAGTTAAGAAGTGTGGGATAGTATATACTGAGGCTATGCAGTGTGGGATAGTATAGACTGGAGCTATGCAGTATGGGATGGTATAGACTGAAGCTATGCAGTGTGGGATGGTATAGACTGAAGCTATGCAGTATGGGATGGTATAGACTGAGTCTATGCAGTGTGGGATAGTATATACTGAGGCTATGCAGTGTGGGATAGTATATCCTGAGGCTATGCTGTGTGGGATAGTATATACTGGGGCTATGCTGTGTGGGTTAGTATAGACTGAAGTTAAGAAGTGTGGGATAGTATATACTGAGGCTATACAGTGTGGGATAGTATAGACTGGAGCTATGCTGTGTGGGATAGTATATACTGAGGCTATGCAGTGTGGGATAGTATATCCTGAGGCTATGCTGTGTGGGATAGTATATACTGAGGCTATGCTGTGTGGGCTAGTATATACTGGGGCTATGCTGTGTGGGATAGTATAGACTGAGGCTATGCAGTGTGGGATAGTATAGACTAAGGCTATGCTGTGTGGGATAGTATAGACTGAAGTTAAGAAGTATGGGATAGTAAAGACTGAGGCTATGCAGTATGGGATAGTATAGACTGAAGCTATGAAGTGTGGGAGGGTATAGACTGAAGCTATGCAGTGTGGTATAATATAGACTGAAGCTATGCAGTGTGGGATGGTATAGACTGAGGCTATGCAGTGTGGGATGGTATAGACTGAGGCTATGCAGTGTGGGATAATATAGACTGAAGCTATGCAGTGTGGGATAGTATAGACTGAAGTTATGCAGTGTGGGATGGTATAGACTGAAGCTACATTTATGTATGCAGTGTGGGATAGTATAGACTGAAGTTATGCAGTGTGGTATAGTATAGACCGAAGCTATGCAGTGTGGATTGCATGAATAGGAAGATGTTTGTTGAAAAGGGCAATCATCTGAAAATTGGAGAAGACAGTAGAGAGTTGATTAACATTACATGTTTTAGCTATAACTGGTGAATAGTTTAGATATTGTTGTGAAGTTGTTGTGTTATCTCTATTTTATCTAGCTGCTTAGCAATGCCTGTTTTGTTTGCAAAGAAGCGTATCTAACACGGTTTTGTCTAGTTTCCTTAAAATGTACCTATTCTTTATATTTCATATTATTTCTAATTACAGCTTCATTCAATTCTTTTCTATGTTAATGATCAATTTTAGAGAATGAAAACATAATTATAAGTATGTTATTCACATCAGCCAAACACTATTTAACATTTAAAGCTGTATACAATATGACACATGATTTGATTGGTCAATTACAGACAGTCTTCAGAAGTTGATACAGACTACCATGATCTCGTGGGCGGAGGAATCGTTCATGACAAACCAGGACCTGGTCAGAGAAATGTTCGGTCTACTACATCGCCAGTATGATGGTATTGGAGAGGTACGTATCTGGTATCACACATTTGGATGATAAACAAAGAGGTAGATTTTAAGTTTTACATTAAATGAAAGGGTAGAAGTAACAATCAGTCTGGTGGTCTGGAATTCACTGTTTTTACTTGCTTAATCCATTTTCATTCAAACATAAAAAATATTTTTTAGTCACAAATGGCCACTATCAATGTGAACTCAACTCCAAGGTCAATTCATGGAAACAAAACGGTTAATAATGTAGATTCTAAAGATTTGTCAGTTTGAAACACAATAAGACATTTACAGATGTAGTAAATATATATCTCTAAAACACAGAACACTATTACCGGATTTGTTTTGAAATCCCTGAGATCGAGTGAGGAACTAATCAAAACTCACCTCAAACTGTTTTTAAGTTTTAACTTTATCTTTCGATGGACCTTAAGTCGGGCCTATGTTCAATAATATGATGTATTCTGGTTATAGTTGAGGACAGCCATGGAGAAAGCGTATGTAATCAGCAGTGGGAGTAAGGACGACATCGACCAGTTACTGCACTCCCTGGGAAACATCCGTGCCCTTCTTTTGGTGCAGGCTGGCCCTGACGAGGAAGAGCTTATGAAGAACAGCCTTAAGTGAGTCTGTCTGGGTAGTCATAGTATAACCATACAGTTAATAAGCTGTGTGTTTATGTGAGGAGGTATTGTATTTCTACACTCATAGAAACATGAGTCCAACTTTTAAATAAAATTGGGTCCAAATGACTTCAATTGTCGATGGACTATAACACCACACAATAAGTATAATGCTTACCAAAATTTTATCCAATTATACCAATTTACAACTAGCAAGGGAGCCTCTAGATCACGTCGAGTGAACTAGGCAATAGGGGAGTACCGGAAATCTTGTCCAGTACACCATACAATAGGGAAGAGAACGTCTAAACCTTATCTGATGTAGTAGACTACATTAAGGAGATATTCTACAACTACAAGGATCTAAGTTTTATAACTGTAATTGACTGTTCGCACAGGGACCTGATGGACAACAAAGTGTTTTTCCAGCACCCTGATCTGATGCGAGCCCTCTGTGTCCACGAGACAGTTATGCAGTTGATGGTGAACACGCTCAACAAGGCCCAACAGCAGCAGCAGTCTGCCACTAGTGGTGTGGCAGAACTGACCACAACCCAGGGGCGCCGGTCATCCTTCATTCCAGCAGGCACTATGGACAGTCTGGCTGAACATACAAAGGTTAGTGAGTTTGGAAAGGAAGATTTTTCACATGTGTCGGAAGATATATAGATAAAAAGGATAACTGCAACTTTTTATGTCTCTTTTATCATGATAACTTTTTTGTGTTTTACTTCACTCTAACACTCATCCATGACATGATCTAGTAGTTATCATGCCAGCTTGACTATCTGTCCACTATTCTCAAATATATGTTCAGCTCAACCATACACAAGAAACATGTTAGAACTTTTAGAAAGTATAATTGTCAGAAAAGAATGTAGCTGTTGACGAGGTCTTTATATTTATTTGATGAATGTGTCCAATGCACTGTCTACAGTGTAATTTCACAGCAGTACTTTCTGTTTGGTTTTCACCATATAAGTACTCTGTGAGTACAACCAGACAGTTAACCTACCTGGTAATGTTACAAACTCAGCAGTATGGAAACACTTATGTTAACACTGCTCCGTCTCCTCACCATCATCAATGGCAGCTGTGGTATAGTCTTTACCTGGGTAGTACAAAACTGATAGTTTTTCTGTGAAGGGATAAAAATGTCTGTTGTGAATGGTTGGGTTGATGAATGGATATAAGCAAACTGATATAAGCATTGTGTGTTCCATCAAGTTATGTTTGCATTTTGTTAACCAAGAAATTGTAGAACTTTGTGTGGTCTGCATTCATTCTGCTTTAACTAAGTCAAAGATGGCTTTTTGCTTGCTATTGACCAAACTTTGGTACCACAACATTTTCATATTATAACTAACATTACTGAGCTTGTCAAACCTAGGTATGGCTCATGTATGATACACCAGACAGTATTGAGTGTCAACCTCCTACAGACATAGGTATATGTATGATATACCAGACAGTATTGAGTGTCAACTTCCTACAGACATAGGTATATGTGTTATACACCAGACAGTATTGAGTGTCAACTTCCTACAGCCATAGGTATATGTATGATACCCCAGACAGTATTGAGTGTCAACTTCCTACAGATTGAGTGTCAACCTCCTACAGACATAGGTATATGTATGATATCCCAGACAGTATTGAGTGTCAACTTCCTACAGATATAAGTATATGTATGATACACCAGACAGTATTGAGTGTCAACCTCCTACAAACATAGGTATATGTATGATACACCAGACAGTATTGAGTGTCAACCTCCTACAGACATAGGTATATGGATGATATACCAGACAGTATTGAGTGTCAACTTCCTACAGTCATAGGTATATGTAGGATACACCAGACAGTATTGAGTGTCAACTTCCTACAAACATAGGTATATGTATGATACACAAGACAGTATTGAGTGTCAACTTCCTACAGACATAGATATATGTATGATACACCAGACAGTATTGAGTGTCAACGTCCTACAGACATAGGTATATGTATGATACACCAGACAGAATTGAGTGTCAACTTCCTACAGACATAGGAATATGTATGATACACCAGACAGTATTGAGTGTCAACCTCCTACAGACATAGGTATATGGATGATATACCAGACAGTATTGAGTGTCAACTTCCTACAGATTGAGTGTCAACCTCCTACAGACATAGGTATATGTATGATACACCAGACAGCATTGAGTGTCAACTTCCTACAGACATAGGTATAGGTATGATCCACCAGACAGTATTGAGTGTCAACTTCCTACAGACATAGATATATGTATGATACACCAGACAGTATTGAGTGTCAACCTCCTACAAACATAGGTATATGTATGATACACCAGACAGTATTGAGTGTCAACCTCCTACAGACATAGGTATATGTATGATATCCCAGACAGTATTGAGTGTCAACTTCCTACAGATATAAGTATATGTATGATACACCAGACAGTACTGAGTGTCAACTTCCTACAGACATAGATATATGTATGATACACCAGACAGTATTGAGTGTCAACCTCCTACAGACATAGGTATATGGATGATATACCAGACAGTATTGAGTGTCAACTTCCTACAGACAGAGGGATATGTATGATACACCAGACAGTATTGAGTGTCAACGTCCTACAGACATAGGTATATGTATGATACACCAGACAGAATTGAGTGTCAACTTCCTACAGACATAGGAATATGTATGATACACCAGACAGTATTGAGTGTCAACGTCCTACAGACATAGGTATATGTATGATACACCAGACATTATTGAGTGTCAACTTCCTACAGACATAGGTATAGGTACCAGACAGTATTGAGTGTCAACCTCCTACAGACATAGGTATATGTATGATACACCAGACATTATTGAGTGTCAACTTCCTACAGACATAGGTATAGGTATGATACACCAGACAGTATTGAGTGTCAACTTTCTACAAACATAGGTATATGTATGATACACCAGACAGTATTGAGTGTCAACGTCCTACAGACATAGGTATATGTATGATACACCAGACAGTATTGAGTGTCAACCTCCTACAGACATAGGTATATGTATGATACACCAGACATTATTGAGTGTCAACTTCCTACAGACATAGGTATATGTATTATACACCAGACAGTATTGAGTGTCAACTTCCTACAGATTGAGTGTCAACCTCCTACAGACATAGGTATATGTATGATACACCAGACATTATTGAGTGTCAACTTCCTACAGACATAGGTATATGTCTGATACACCAGACAGTATTGAGTGTCAACTTCCTACAAACATAGGTATATGTATGATACACAAGACAGTATTGAGTGTCAACTTCCTACAGACATAAGTATATGTATGATACACAAGACAGTATTGAGTGTCAACTTCCTACAGACATAGCTATATGTATGATACACCAGACAGTATTGAGTGTCAACGTCCTACAGACATAAGTATATGTATGATACACCAGACAGTATTGAGTGTCAACTTCCTACAAACTAATGTTCCCTTTAATTTGTTTAGGAATTCCACATCTCTGTAGGTGATTTATGTTTGTAATATAAGCAGGGGAAATCCACATCTCTGTAGGTGTTTTAAGTTTGTAATATAAGCAGGGAAAATCCACATCTTTGTAGGTGATTTAAGTTTGTAATATAAACAGGAGAAAGCCACATCTCTGTAGGTGATTTCAGTTTGTAATATAAACGGGAGAAATCCACATCTCTGTAGGTGATTTCAGTTTGTAATATAAGCAGGAGAAATCCACATCTCTGTAGGTGATTTAAGTTTGTAATATAAGCAGGGAAAATCCACATCACTGTAGGTGATTTAGGTTTGTAATATAAACAGGAGAAATCCACATCTCTGCGAGTGATTTAAGTTTGTAATATAAGCAGGGGAAATCCACATCTCTGTAGGCGATTTAAGTTTGTAATATAAACAGGAGAAATCCAAATCTCTGTAGGTGATTTAAGTTTGTAATATAAACAGGAGAAATCCACATCTCTATAGGTGATTTGAGTTTGTAATATAAACAGGAGAAATCCACATCTCTGTAGGTGATTTAAGTTTGTAATATAAACAGGAGAAATCCACATCTCTGTAGGTGATTTAAGTTTGTAATATAAACAGGAGAAATCCACATCTCTAAAGGTGATTTCAGTTTTTAATATAAGCAGGAGAAATCCACATCTCTGTAGGTGATTTAAGTTTGTAATATAAACAGGAGAAATCCACATCTCTAAAGGTGATTTGAGTTTGTAATAGAAACAGGAGAAATCCACATCTCTGTAGATGATTTAAGTTTGTAATATAAACAGGAGAAAACCTTACCTTTTTTCTTTTTTAGCTGTTAGGTTGATGCATGCCTTCTCTTTACTAATTTTATCGATCTAAAAACACTTTTTACAATTGAAGCTACTTCTTATATTCATGCACATTTCAAAGTTTGGTGCACATGGAAGTTAACTTTGGTGTGTTTTATAGATACCCATCAATGTTATAAATATTAACAATACTAATATATGTGTTGGGAAGTACAAAAATCCCTGTATGAAATGTAAATTTTGTATGGAGCTGGCTTTGAATGACAACAAAACTGAGGGCTTAGGTAGGTTGTAGAGATTTGTGTGCAGGTGGTGTTTGAGACGTCAGGCACATGCATGAGTCTTACCGTTTTTCTCACACACATGCAGTCTATGCAGGAAATGAAGAAGAAATTCTGGGTAAGTGATAACCTGTCATCCACATGCTCCAAGACACTAGACTTTATCTCTTAGAAAAGTAGTTTAACTACCTGTCAAAACCAAACCCTGTGTAAACAGGAAACCTGTCAAATCTAAGCAATGTGTTAACAGCTGGAAACCTGTCTAATCTGAACAATGTTTAACCAGGAAACTTGTCTAATTCAAGCAATATGTACACAGGAAACCTGGATAATCTAAACCATGTGTAAATAGGAAACCTGTCTAATCTGAACCATGTGTAAACAGGAAACCAGTGTTATCCAAACAATGTGTAAATTGGGAAACCTGTCTAAACAATCGAAATGTTGTTACAAAAACTATTGGAACCTGTCATATTGTTTTTTATTTATAGAATATTTTACCAGTGTCAGAAAATGTTGGAAGGTCAAAAGTTACAACCATTAGAAAACAGACATAAATTTAAAAAGACTGAAATAAATTCTAGATATATTGGAGCGGAGTGTGGATGAGAGGTGGTAAAGTAGAGTTGAATGTGCACACCCCAGCCATCGCCATGCTCCTATTGTTAGCTGACCTGTGGAAGTGTCTAACCTTGACCTTTGTTATATATTCCCATGGCAACCAACACTTCTGTCATGCTATTGTACCAGTATTGTTTGTGGACATTCCAACAAAAATATCATATAGCACCTTTAGCTCATGACATAAAATTGTTGTATGAAATGATAGGTAATTAGGAGATATACTGTATTGGTGATGAAGTACCTGTTATACTGTAGTGGTTGGCATGGTGTCGCCCTTGTTGCCTTACACCTTTCCTCACACATTGTATAGTATGCACGGTGGCGCTTGTTCTTGTCTGGACATTTGATTTTGTAATTTTTCTTTTTATCTTTTCTTAAAGGTAGATGTGACATGTAGTGGTGCAGCTCAATTATACTCTACCCATATATACACCCTGTACACAACCCTAATATACACCCTGTACACAACCCTTATATACACCCTGTACACAACCCATATATACACCCTGTACACAACCCTTATATACACCCTGTATACAACCCTTATATACACCCTGTATACAACCCTTATATACACCCTGTATACAACCCTTATATACACCCTGTATACAACCCATATATACACCCTGTACACAACCCTTATAATTATACTCTACCCATATATACACCCTGTATACAACCCTTATATACACCCTGTATACAACCCATATATACACCCTGTACACAACCCTTATAATTATACTCTACCCATATATACACCCTGTATACAACCCTTATATACACCCTGTATACAACCCATATATACACCCTGTACACAACCCTTATAATTATACTCTACCCATATATACACCCTGTA